>NW_025765023.1:0-292989 GCF_003918875.1 Haliotis rubra | reverse complement strand
CTGGCGCCGGGCATTAATTGGTACAACAAGGACTGGTTGGCTCGAGTCTGTATAATGTGTCTGAGTGGGGTATTCATGCTTCACTCGCGGCAAGGTATCTCAGTGGGCTAGCACTATAAAACATCTTAAGTCTGGGCTATTACAAGCAGCCGCGCTTTACACGCGATACACCGCATGCGATCCGTCACATGAACGAAATATTCTCAAGTACGACGTTAAACCCAATTTCACCTCACCTCACCTCCTTCTCAAGCCTCTGTAATTCTTTTGTCTTTACTTGCAAGTTCATACTCACTGCACACTTTTCAGCTGAAATACTCCTTGCTTGTTGTGATTCAGAAGCGATGACTGGTATGGGTTTTGCTGCATGGAACATCTGGCATCGTCTTGTCATTTTGTGGAGCAGGCAGGGTATAGGGTGTGTCCAGGAAGTCAGAGAGTGCTGACCCATCCATGCAGTGTCCTCCGCTTTTGAAATTTTCGATTGATATCTAGCTGCACCAATGTTTCAAAATGCTCCAATACACTGAGGAATTCTGCTGGAGGCGAGCTGCATAAGCCATGTTGGAGTGATCTTTGCCCGACCGGTTTTAGAAGTGATACAGTTCCAGAACTAGGCCAATTGTGAATTTTTCAAAAGACACTTGGGAAAAGTTTACTTGAACAAAACTAGACCTACAAAGTCCAACTCCAGCAGAAAATTTGCCGATTGGCTTGGCTGCCATCTTGCAGAAAATGAGGCAGCTGATGAGAATTCTGAAATTAATAAAGGCAGAGTGAAGACCACAAAGATTTAACAAAAGGGTATCTTTCATGTTCAATCCGATATTTTATATTCCTTATAACTATACTTGATATGTAACATTAAGTAAAAGTTACAGCTTTAAAATTCAAATTATGAAAAAATTATTTTTATTATTTTTTTTATACTTTTGAAATTACACTGCAGCAATTCTATAAATGTTTACAAAATATTCTGATGAAAATTAATGATTAATTTCGAATTTTTACATAAAATTTCAGATCAGTTAAGATGTGCATATAGTTATTATATTACTTAATCTGGGATTTCACCCGAAAACAGAAAAATCAGCTGAAATTTATAAGCGTTGTTGTACTTACACTGACAAATGCACTTTTAAAATCAAACAATAAATACTAGTCTGAACAGCCTTCTAGATCAAAAAAATGAAACACAAGTTGATGGATGACTTCTTGTATATTGCAGATAGCGTTAGGTATTGATTCTCAGTGTATTCCGCGCACCGTTATCAAGCTATAAGTGAATACAACCAGATGATGAGAGGTATATATACATTGTATGTTTTGACAAACAGCAGATTAACATTAACAACAACATGTAATTGAATACAAACTGGTATATAATAGTGAGAGGCCAGTAGGGGACTAACAACAACAAATGAGACTGGTGACAATGCCAGTAAACAAGGGGATTAAGTTGTAACAACAACCCTATCAGTTTGTTATTACGACTTAATCCCCTTTGTTTAATAATAGTTTGTTTGACATTACCCCATTACCCTACTCTCTACTGAAAGACGTAATCAAAACAACTTAAACCATGACAAGATTATGTACCTTTTCAGTTGTAATTTGTTCATGCTGGGCATTTTATTATATGCAGGGATAAAGATTACGTGTGCATATTTGTCGTATACAGAACCGGAAATAGCAATCAGCTGTGCACACGTTCCTAGGCGATCTACCGTTGATTTATTTAAAACATACCCAATAATATAACGGGATGAAATCTGGCGCAGTGATCGGTAAAATATATTATCTAAACTACTATTTAACCAAGATAGATAAATTCTAGCATTGTGTCTTTGTAATTACAGGTTTTGCTCTATAAATGTCAAATACTTGTAACCATAACTTAGGTTATCTTGCGGAGCACTTTTGATGTTATGCCGGATAGTTTTTGTGCATGGACAATTTGACCTGTCACCGATGAGATGTTGCGTGATCTCGCTATTTCCACCAGCGAAAACAGTTTGTTGACATGTGATCGCCAAACTACAAGAAATATGACTTTTAGTGAAACAATATACACATATATATATATATATATATATATGTATCCATTTTCTGTCAACTACACTAGCTAAATATCATGCTGTTTGCAGACAGAACCGAAATCACCACAATATGAACCGTGAATCGAACCGAGTGTAAATAGCGCATAGTCTTTTGGTGGGAACTGTTTCTGGGAAAGAGATATTACGTGTCAAATATTTTCATACAGATCCATTTCAGTAGATGACGATTTTAGCATTCATCGCTCACCATTTACTATGCAGTAACAGTTTGACATAGGATATTGTCAGACAGAAGCCGCTGTTAGCGTTAGTGCATGGGTCGGGCTCGGGGTGAAAATGGCACGCTTTGAACGGCACTAGTTTCATATTACGCAATCTCACAGTGTGTTACCCAATTTTAATATTGTTGATATATACATCAAAATAAAGGGGAAATGTTGCTCTTTATGCTACGCGATGTTACAGATTGAAAGCGGACTTTACCTTGCAAATGGTGAGTACTTGAAAATGGGGAGTTTTTCAAACGCCAATTCCACACCGTTCCTCTTCATTCGTCGAAATATAAAATATACCACATGAAAGACCATCTTCTGATCTTATTGTCCACCAATTTTTATGACATTTCAACTCAAAACAGCAGCACCACGGTGCTTTGAAAATACCCCCGATGAAACTGGCACTGCCATCAAACGGTCCTGGGTAGGGACCTTTGACAGATTGCCAAAGCTGACACTCACCTCGCTGTCACTAATTAACCTAACAAACAACAAACACCATTTTCTGATATTTATTTACTTTAATATGTTGTTTAAACATATCAGAAAAAAATAACTGAAAAAGATTCAATAGTTTTCTCTGTAGTATACTTAATAAAGAAAATATTCCAGGGTAATTAGCCGAATCTACTTTTATCTAGTCAATTAGTGGGGGCTGTGGTATAGCTAATACCTACTGATTGGAAAACAGTTAAAAGTTTACCATCCTTCCATATGGCCTACGAGACAGTATCACAGGTCAAATAGGTCCACAGCACCCCATTGCTGGTTGTAAGAGGCGACCAAATTGGGCAATCCGTTTGCTGTGGGTTGCGTCCCCTGTGTCGGCAGAGGAAGGGAGTTTATTGCCGGTTCCGCTTATCCTAACCACTAGTGTT
The DNA here is from genome assembly GCF_003918875.1 of Haliotis rubra. Taxonomy (NCBI): domain Eukaryota; kingdom Metazoa; phylum Mollusca; class Gastropoda; order Lepetellida; family Haliotidae; genus Haliotis; species Haliotis rubra. Next base: position 289,776 of record NW_025765023.1, on the reverse strand, counting down.
CAATAATTCCCGAACACTAACTGTTTGGACTGTAGACCTAGGAAGAACGGAGCTACGGCTTATTAAAGAGGGATTATTTCCTTCGGCATTGGAAAAACAGGAAGTGGGGATTGTTGCTAGATTTTGCAGACGCTTCCTTCAGCTATCTCACCACTGACAAAATGCGAAAATCCTATTGTCCCTCCCTGTTTGTGGCATTATTAATGACTTTACATAACAATAATGTGAAGCAAATATGTTCCCCATTCAATTAACTTCAATGTGGTACCTTGAAACATGAAATCCACTGTTTTCGCAGAGCTGTGACATTTTATGAACCTTATGAAAATGCGTTTTGACAAAATTGACCAACTTCCATGGGCAATAACTCCGCAACTATTCAAGATATGAACATGCCCTTAGCAATCTGTGTAGTCCGGAGTGTGGGCTTTACAACGATGTATTAAATACAATGGTACTATTTGCCGTTCAGGAGGAGAAGATTTTAAAACACAGGTACAGTCAAAACTTGCGGAAATGCTGAAATATCGTGAATGTTTGTGTTTGTGTCGTAATTGTGGCGTAATTATTGATGTTTACATGAAATGTTTCCCATTCAATTATCTACAGTGTGGAACCTTGAAAAATGAAATCAATTGTTTTTAACGCAGAGCTGTGACATTTTATGAAAACGTGTCTTGGAAAAATTGACCAACTTCCAAGGTCCATAACTCCCAAACTGTTCAAGATATCAACATGCCTTGAGCAAATTAAGATGTCCAGCGTATGGGCTTTCCAAAGGCGTAGAATCGAACACGATTGTACTGTATACCGCTTCTGGAGAAGGAAGATTTTTAAACACAGGCACCGTCAAAATGTGAAAATCGACCCCAAAAAATCAGTTTTTTCAAAATGGCGAAAAAATCTGACCTGCCGGTAACTTCCGCTATGCATTGAATCCATGGAGAATGATGTTGTCTACATTGAGTGAAAATTTGGTCAGTTTATCTCTTATAGTTTTGGAGATATTGAGGTTGAAAGATTATTGAAATTTTGGGTTATCTGCCCTACTGGAAGCCGGATTTTTCATTTCTTTCTTGATGTTTTGAAGAAGAGGAGGATATAATAGGTTTTCATCATTTGATATCTACAGTGTCCATTTGTGTTTATAGCTTATAATAAACATAGCCTTAGCACTTACAAGTAAAACTATATTCAGGGCTACAGACAAGGGGTGTACAGGTGTAATTTATGGTTGGATCCAGGGATTTTGAAAGCATAAAACAAATCTTCAATGTGATCTGAAGTCATTTTTTCAAAAAAAAAAAGGGGTGTGTTTGGGTGTGTGTTGAACCCCCTCTGATCCGCCACTAATGTACTTAAAAAATCAATGAAGTGTGACATATAAGATTTCAAGCATGTCATGTATGCATGGAAATACCTTTGAGCAGCCTAACATATATATGAAGTTTAATAGCTGAAGTGTTGTTTAATATTATAAATAACAAAACATGTCAGTACTCCTTCAAAAGTCTCAGTACACCTCCACCAGCAATATGAGGTGAAAGTACACTCACACCCCAAAAAAATGTATCTGCAGGCCTGTATGGCAGTGTCACACATCAGAAACAAATGACAATGAGACTATCGACTATTTATTCATACCTTAAAATGTTTTAATAGAATAAAATATAATGCATTTTAACCCGAAGTCAGCAATATTTCAGCTACATCTTGTACATAATCACACATATACCTAAGTCAGCAATATTTCAGCTACGTCTTGTACATAGTCACAAACAATTTCAACATGTTACGGCACCAATAGATAATCAACTATTTATTCACATTATAAATGATAGTTTTTAATTAGAATATGAATGTATTTAACTCCAAAGTCAGCAATATTTCAGCTACGTCTTGTACATAATCTTACAATACCCCAGTATAACAAAGTCAGCAGTATTTCAGCTACGTCTTGTACATAATCTTACATACCCCAGTATAACAAAGTCAGCAATATTTCAGCTACGTCTTGTACATATAGTCATAAACTATTTAAGTACCATCTTAGGCTAATAACTGCATATTTAAAACTTCCCTGTTTTGATGTGTGACCCTAATACTGTCACATGACAACATAGCCTCCTCAATCTCATCAACATCATTTTCACATTTCAGTTGTTGGATGAATGTCGTGAGGCATGTGCCTTCTGCCATCAGGTGTAGTAGTCTACCAGATTCAGCACATTTCACAGTAAACTTTGAGGTGACCTTGGTAACAATGTTTTTGATTTTTGCATGTTGCAGGAACCACACTTATAGGTGGTTGATGTTGGATCACACATGGAATGGTTGATGTTGGCGTTAGCCCACGTCACGGAATGCCCACATAGTGTGGCTGTTTGGAATATTGCTAACAAACTCGTCAACCAGGATCAGTCACATGGAATGTAGTTTTCTGCGTGTGTTTTTCATAATGCGTTAACAGTTTCAATACTTCCTGTTGTTGCTGGAAGTATTTCATCCAGTTCCACACTGCATGGAACTTCAACCTTTTCACCTCTGTTGTTGAGGTGGTAGTTAAGAAGCGTTCGGATCCATACTCTTTGACAATGACATTTGAAAAGTGGAAAGAGTCTCCGACACTGGCCAAGTCCTTTAATTTGTCCCACAAAACCAGTGGCATACATCCGGTGTTGTCACACACCAAGATCTTCTTCATTTGCTTCATGCTGCCATACAATAGACATTCTTTCTCAATGAGGAAGCACCCAACTTTGGCTGTTATGTTGATCTAAAAAAAATAGAGGCATTTTATTACAATGCATCAATCACTGGCACAGACCAGTAATAATCATGTTTCTATGGTACTTGCAAAAATGTGTGATAAAATCTGTCTTTGTTTTATGTTCATGTATTTAAAAAATTATCAAAACGTACCAGCTTTGATAAAAATAGATAATGTTATTAATTATATGCAGCCCTAGGCAACACAGATTGCATGGTTTACCAAATATTTATAGCTGGTTAAATTCTCTTGTGTCTCTTTTGTAATTATGTTTTACAAATATGAGATTATTTGCAACTGGTTATTAAATGTATGTATTCACTTTTATGAGATATGTTGTGATATGCTATGAACAAAACCAGAAGTAGCCTCTTTAGAACTACTTTTGTTGTACTGCCCTCAGTTATTGAATGCAAAACATTTCATAATCATTAAGGTATTATAAAATAGTGAGACATGTTAAAACTGAAACAAATGCTAGACAGGGACATAAATACTGTTTAAGATATGTTTAATGTTCCGGTTATAATTTTATCCTCCACATGTGGATGGAAACAATCACAAAAATATATTTTGGACTACATTGGTGTATGGAATGAAAGGTAATTTGAGCTACCCTATCATATCATAATGAAGCTGGTCAACTTAAATTTCAGTTCACTTTGAAAGAAATCATATATACACATTGTTATTCTTTCAGAAATAATGAGAATTCATACAGGTCAACTTGCTATGAGTCCCCAGACACAGAGGCCGCTTTAGCGTGCCAGGCAGTAGTCACGTCCAAAATGAGACATAATTTTAGGAACTTACCTGACTTATGATTCATATATTAAATCCATCACATTTCACAATAGGTCTGAAAACACTTATTCAATTTCAATTGATCATATATTGTCGTGCTAGAATTAAAATTATAAACTATTTTTCAGCAATGTTATTGAAAACAACGATTCTCGACACATGCTTCTCGCAGTGGGTCCACAATAACATTGTCAAAGAGCAAAGTAACGATGTTTCGAGGAAATTATTAAATAAATTGAATAAACTAATGAATAAAATCAACAGCAGCATTCATAAAAGTGCTGTCAAACGCATATTATAAAATTACTATTTCCATCTTTTTGTGCATCATCATGTAATGTGTCAAAGTCACTGACATGTGACATCTCGCTCAAATCTTCACCGATCACGCATGTTTAATGAAAACATATGCATGAAGCATTTTGTCGCAGGTCATAACCTAGCACGATATCCAATAAGTCCCATAATTTTGATATGTAGCTTATTTCTTGCTTAATATGTTCAGAATAGCATTATTTTACCCAAAACTTTCTGTCTATATTCAAAGGTTTTCGCTTTACTTAGGACGTATCCATTGCCATAATATGATTGGCTGCCTTAGGTCACGCGGTCTGGTTTTGACCAATCACGACCCTTATAGCAGACTGTGCCAAAAAGCGTCATTAGAAACCAATTTTGTATCCAATAAAATCGCTTCTTACAACTGTGAAAAATACTTTTGGCAAGGGTACAGTGATATTGTTGATGTTCAGAGCTTCTAATCCATACCCGACATCAAACGATTTGCCCTCGGCGATGTTATTCATACAAAGCTGAAAACCGAGGTATTTTCCGCTAAGCTAAAGTCCTGTTACTGAGCCGGAAAGCCACCGATATCGGGAAATAAGCAACCATACATATTATTTAAGAAATCTTTTAATAATAATTTTCTGATTACGAAAAATGAAAACCACCGCCAACACTCACCTCCAAAAATAGGGTTGAACCCATACTGAAGGGGAGTGACAGTAATGCCTGCTGCCGTGTGGCCGGTGAATACCAAGCAACCAAAGACGACGTCGGAGGCCCATAACTGCACTCATCATCTGGCTTGTGCACGGTACATTATGGCGCCGCAGGCCAGATGTAATGACAAGTCATCGCCCACGCCACCCAGGTCCACCATCAGCTGCCTCTGCAGGGCAGAGTTGTAGGCTGAGTGGACAATAACCGTGAGTTGCTGAACGGCGCGCTACGGCTCAGGGAGATCAAACCGGTAAAGCTACCCGAGAGGAGAGGGATTGATAACTCGCCGATAAGAGATGGGAGGATATGCAGCTGAGTCTCAGCAACCCGCCGGGAAGACAAAACTCTGTAGGGTCTGTAGAGTGGACAACCACCTGAGGTAAGATGGTGGCGATCCTATCGCGCACCTTCTTCAAGGACAAACTGAGCTGCAGAAGCTAACTTCCCCGACTGCTCCTGACCCCATCCTCCTCCTCCATGGTCTGCTCATCACGCCCTCGAGGAGGGAACTCTCTGTTTCCAGCGAAATCTCCGAGGGAACGGAAGAGGGAGCCAAGGACAAAGGGTGGGGGAGAGCCGAGTAGCCCGGCTCGGCCGAGCTTAGTCGAGTTTAGTCGCAGATACCCAAGGGAAGGCACCGGTGCGCTCGGAGGACCAATAGCCAGCATGCTGGTTGTCAACGCTATTGGTGACCCGCGGTGACCGTGCCGGGTCGGGGCCAGAAGCAACAACATCCGCTGGAGCTGAGACTCGGGTTATGCGCACTCCCGGGGACAACCTGACTTCACAACACCAAATGAACCTTTTCTTGTTTTGAAGCCATTACTTTTAATTTTTCTGTAGCACGATGTGAGGAGACTCCTGAAACAATATCCTTCAACATATCGAACCTTTGCTCGTGTTGCCTCAAACATTACTGAAGCGGCAGGTTCTTGGATTAGCCGCCCTCTTCTATCAAACTGATGGCCAGCTTCGCTTTTCTCCTCCAGAAATTGTCCCTGATTGTCATAAGGTAATATATGCGATATACTCTGCTGTTCCTGTTGTATAATATATTAGATACAGATCTTTGTATGCTGGGGATGCATATAACCCCGCCCAATTTGTAAAACTGGGCTATGTTTTCTATATTTGATGTTACATCAACTGTTTGTGCATACATTGAAAATGGCATCTTTTCGTTTTGGCACAAAACTTTTCCACAATATCTCTTCTTGCTCATGATTTCTTCAATTTTAGCACTCACATCCTTCTGCAAATCAGTAAATCTGTACAACGGTTTTGCAGATAGCAGGACCAACATGGATTCCTCGATTCTATAACTTTCTTTGATTCTTCCCATGTCATCTTTCATCTGTTTGACTACCAACAATCTCTATCATAGGCCTCACTGAGATCAAATCATCAGATGGGTCAAAAGCACTTGTCGGGTCCATCAGCAACCGGAGACATTTCATCCAGCCTTCACTTGTGCTGGAAATATAACTAAACAGGCGTGAAATTAGTGGAAGATGTAATATTTGTACAAAGTATTTGTACTAAAATATTACACAATAGTAATACCGCTGCACACTTATGTCAACATTGCTTACAGTTGCACAATGCTAGTACCCTTATCACAATGGTTTTGGCCTAGCATGACTCGAAATATTAGTGTCATCACACTGTCATGGATTTTGGTTCTTTTAGCAAGTAATACACATGGATATATCTCTACTCCTGTGAAATACAATTTATATTCCTAAGTCATGAAAGATTAAGTATGGCCCGACAAGTGCATGATTGCTGCTGATTTTGGAGAAAATGCCTGCTTTGTCAGTAAAATGATATGTAGATGTTGCAATAAGTTTTAGACTGCGTAATTCCTACTGCCAATCGATTCTAGCCCTACATAGGTGCTGTCAACGTGGCTGGAATTAATAAACAAATGTAAAAAGGCGAGTTTTCGCTGTCTTGGGTGATCCATGATTTTGGCTTGAAATTGCGGAGGTAGCTGTTTTCGATGTGTCATGATGTAAAACCTCATTTTATAGCTCATTTTGTAGCCCTCGTTGGATCCTTACACAAGTATTTTACGTGGTGAAATCTAACTTGGAGAGAGGGAGTGGTTTCGCTTTCGTTTCATCCCTTTCCTTTTTATACAGTAATAGGGTAGGGTCTATATACCCATATGTCTTTCTAACACTGTTTCTAAGGGAGACACGCCTCCTATGATATTTTCATTTTTACGTGTCGGAAAAATTATCAAAAACATTTCTGAAATATTATGTGTGATCATCTATTTCCTGATATCAGTGGCTTTTTGCTCGATAACTTGACATAACTTGATGATGGTGCAAAGAAGAGCTACCGAGACCATCAGGAACGTCCTTCCTGAACAATGTCACGGGAGAAATGCACCAAACACTTGGTGTAACCATATCATCACGCTCCTAGAAGGTTCTCAGGAATCCCTCCCATGCTCCATGCTGTTGCACAACCCCACCTAGGAATCTATCAAAAGTAAATGGGTTGTCTTCCCTTGGGAGGTATTTTACTGCAGCCTCACTCACTTTTAAAAGGAACTAGTCAAAGGGCTAGGAAGGACAAAAGGCCCCGGAAGTGCCTAGTCAAAAGGGCTGATGGAAAATGTCAAAAGGGCCGAGGTGAAAGTCAAAGGGCCATGGACAAAAAGTCAAAAGGGCCGAGGTGAAAGTCAAATGGGCGAACAGAAAAAAAAAGTTTAGAAAGGTTTTTACATTATTTATTGACACATATAGCATAATATCAGCATAACATTAATAAAGCATGTAGCCAAGTTTTCATGTAATGGCAATACATATATCTAATCAACACAAGTTCACATATTATGGAAAAATAATATTATGGCAATTTACACAAGTTCATTCGTTCATAATTCACACAAGTTCATTCGTTCATTTTTTTTTATATTTTTTTAAAATATTTTTATTTCCCAGAGTACATTTGTTGTTGTGGTACAAAGGCATCATATACAACACATCCTCGTCATCAGGCGTTGATGCGAAAACATCACCATCAGTACAATCAATCAATACACATCAATACAAAAAGCAATCATCATTATGTTCAGGGTAAATTGCTATAATGTATCTGTTATCCTTAACAAAGGCTAATATGTATACCAATTAATTGTATTCAAATGCACTTATCAAATTTTTATTGTACTTATATGACATCTAGGTTGGTATAATTGGCAAAAAAGTGTATGGAAGAAAGACCAGAAGGCATAGAATTTTGATGGGTTTGCATTTGAAAATGCTGTATATTTGGTAGCTTTGTAATAATTGAGTATTTCCCTTTGAAGCACTGTAAAACTGGCTTTATATTATTTCGGCTTGTTTTATATAGCATGTATTTCACTATTAGAAACACCAGATTAAGTGGGTTGTTGTTTTTACCTTTGAAACCAAAGATAATATTTTCATGCGATAAATCAATATTTCCTTCAGACAGTATATCCAGCCAATCGGATACCTCCCTCCATACTTTCACGGTATATCGACATTCACACAATAAATGAATAATTGTTTCAGGAGCAGATTCACAGAATGTGCACATTGAAGAGTCTGTATTTCATCAAATGTAACTTATGTTTAGTCGTTTAAAATATTGTATGCGTAATCTTGAAATGAAACCATCTTTAACTGTGCGGCTTTCTGTACATCTATTTGCCATTAAATATATATTAGACCAGTCTTCTTTGTTATATTGTTTATTGAGGATGTGTTCCCATTTTTTTTTGGCGGCTTGTTGGTCCAGTTTCAACTGGAGGTATAAGTATATTATAAAAGGATTTACTCCTTTGGTTTTGTCATGCAGATACAAGATATATTAAAAGGTAATGTTGGGTGTTTAACCTGATAGGTCCAAGCTGTATCGGGTATTTTTTTCTGAGTCTGCAATATGCTAAGACAGTACACTTTATACCTTCTAGATGGAGGAAGTTTATGTTTGCAATTCCATATTTTTTTCCATATCAACTTTATGTAAGAAGTTTCCATTCTGATCTAGGATATCACATACTAACATTATTCCTTTTTGCCATATTTTCATAGTAGATTGACTTTCCCTCTATTTTAATGTTATTATTAAACCATAGAGACTGGTTGAAAATATCTGATATTTCTTGCACATTTGTGTAACACCTTTTTAAGTACTGGCACCATGCCATTAACACGTCCTCAAAATTGATTTGAGACACTGGGAATAATATTATTGCAATACATATTGTGCATCAGCATACCATAATTTATTTTTGCAATGTCTAGGATTTCATTTGCAATAGATGTACATTTTGAACTGTTGAGCAGCAACCCGCTTAATCCACATTATTTTTAGCAAATTATAGTATTTCTTACAATGGGTACACTTATTCCTCCATCCTTTGGTTTAAGATACATAATTTCTCGCTTTACCTTATCTGTTTTTCCTTGCCACACAAAGTTAAAACACTTTTTGGAACTTTGTAATGTGTCTTCAGATGGACTCCGGGATGGATGAAAATAGATGGTTTAACTTTGGTAAAAGCAAGGATTTTAAAATAACATTTTTGCCCATTGGTGTCAAATATCTCAGAGACCAAATATTCATTTCTTGGTAGATTTTTCCAAATTTATCATTATAATTTAGGTCTACAATGTTATTTAATTCAACATCAAAAACTATTCCTAAAAGTTTAAAATTTGATTGTGTCCAATCCAGATTCCATTCCTTGCACATCTTATACCTGGATCGTTTTTTTTGACCCTATCCATATTAGCCTGGTTTTTCTCGTTAACTTTTAACCCTGGAAAATCTTGCAAAGAAAGCTAATGTGTTCAAACTGCATACAAACTTGATTCAGATCCGTCTAAGGTCACTGTAGTGTCGTCTGCAAATTGGGCTAAAAGGCTTTGTATATTACCTATCTTTATCCCTTTAATTTTCTTATTTTTCTTATTTAGAATAGCTAGTATTTCAAGCACATAGGATAAAATGTAAGGTGATATATTGGGTCTCCTTTGTCGGCATCCCCTAGTTATCTTGAAAAATTCACTGCGAAAACCCATTTACTAATACAGCTTGATTCACTGTCGCTTAGCAATACTTGTATCCAATTTCTGAATACATGGTCCAAAGTTGAAAAAATCCATTACATTTTGCATAAATTTTCTGTCAACCGAGTCAAAAGCTTTTTCAAAATCAATAAGCAGTAAAAGTCAAAGGGCCGAGGTGAAAGTCAAATGGGCCTAACAGAAAAAAAGTTTAGAAAGGTTTTACATTATTTATTGACACATATAGCATAATATCAGCATAACATTAATAAAGCATGTAGCCAAGTTTTCATGTAATGGCAATACATATATCTAATCAACACAAGTTCACATATTATGGAAAAATAATATTATGGCAATTTACACAAGTTCATTCGTTCATAATTCACACAAGTTCATTCGTTCATAATTCACACAACTTCATAATTCACACAACTTCATAATTGACACACTGTTCTTTCGTTCATTCAAACATTCATTTTGCAATCCATATAATAATGGCAGACTTAAACAGGTCTTGCGTTGCAGTCCTCTTCACCTATAACAAGGTTGATTGATCCAATTAAGAATCAATTCAATTCGTTTACATCTACCAATTAACAATTAAGGATGTTCAATTTACAATTTAACTAATCCTAATTAGGAATCAATCAATAGAAAGTACTACTCACCTGAGCTCTTACTAGACTGAAACAATTTTGCCTGCCTCTGCTGTGTGGCTCCATTGATCTGTTATGTCATTAAAATTAGTGTTATTAAAATACATAAATTTGAAAATATATAATATATATAATTGTTTGATCGGCATTAAGTTACTGTAAAGCGTATTTATTTTCGTGGTGCAATTTTCGCTGAATGGACAGTTTAGACTACATCACGCGGTCAATTATTCAAGCAATCAGTAATTGCCGGAACTGCCAGCTGTCTCTTTGGCCGCCACTAATAGCAGTGAAAACAAACAGAGTAGCTTAACCTGTCAGGGCGGTGTTTATTGTGTACTCACAGGAAATCCCTATCTGTGCGATATACTAGTACACAGTAATCCGTTTACTCACGGAAGAGATGAAAAACACATCAGTCTTATGTTCGAATTCTGACGATCTGACCGAATTAACTTCTACTGTATATGAAGCTCTTTGTGATTTCAAACAAGCCGGGTTGTTGTGAATGAGATGATTGAGTGTTAAGTGACTATTTGCTTCATGATGTACTGGTAAATAAAATCTTAATGAATAAATAAAATACTGCTGTATTATTTCTTTCCGAAGTCGCTTCATGGTAATCTGTTTTGTATCAAACCATCTGTCACTTCTCACGATTGGTCATGTGTCCAATTTCCATGGCGACCACAACACACATTGCTGTTTTCGCTAATTAGGCGATGGGATTTGGCTCATTATTTAATTATGTTTTGGGAAATCCATTACAGCGACAGTTAAGTATGATTCTTTATGCTACTATCAGTCGTCATTTTAAGATTCCCGTAGACTTTTGTCTTCAAACTTGATGTGTTCTGGTAACAACTCAGGGGCGAAATGTGGCTAGACTGAATGAATGACAGGTTTGTTCAATGTGTATAAATTTTCACGCTTAAAATGTTTTATGCCGAAATAAAACCTCTTGTGCCAAATATAATACGCTTTACAGTATATGTTATACATTATGATGTTAAATATACTTACACTTCCTGAACTTCAAGAATGTCATCGAAAGCAACTGATTGAGCATCTATTGAAGAATCCAACTGGCGAAAGTGAAGTTGGGAATAGTTGTCTTGCATAAAATGACACAAGAAATTAAATTCTTCTCCACTCGCCCTTTTGTCCTTCGCCCTTTGACTACAACCCATTTAAAATACCCTCTCAAAAGCAGTTATCTCCCTTCAATTGCAACTGTTGCTATTTCTTCAAAGTCTTCTTCACCTAACTCTAACCTGACCCGACTTGTGCTCTACAATATAAAAATATAATTTGTATTAAGTGTTACACAAACATTTGAAAAGATAATGGATAATGGACTTGAGACATACTAAAAATATCAAAAACTCATTATGAACAGAACATCATTTACAAAAGTAGCGAAGATGAAAATTGTGCTGTATATGTCAGGACATAGCAAACTGCGCTTGTTGGTAACCCTAATCCAGTCACAAAGAATGCCAATATGCCAATTAGTTGACTGCAGCCTGAAAGCAAGACAGCTCATACCAGTGGCAAGTATTTTAGATTGCTTAGGACACTTTCGGGATGTTAAAATTCCACTATCGTCCACTTGATGAGTTTTCTGAAGATGGTGGATTATGCTGGTCATGAGAGTGATATATTGTTACTGATTGCAAGTGAATTGCATTGAGGGCGTGTACACTGTCATACATGAGATTTGAACAGTTTCCTGCCACTGAATCTTCAAGAAAATCAAACTGCCTTTCAAAACAGTGTTTGCGAAGTCATCTCATCCTCATCCAGTTTGTCAAATAGGAATATTGCAACTGGTTTATCCACTGTTATTTACAACTGTAACATTAACTCACTGACTGCCAGTGATGTTGCAATGAACAGAACAGTGATTTATCTTTTATGACTTAATTTCACAAAGTCAATTACAGTACATGAAGAACTACATTATTCTAATTGCTCTGACTTCTTTATAGCTTTTTTCTTCTTTTTTTTTAAAAATATTTTTATTCATTTCAGTGAAGCATACAAGATGGCATATGAATATAATTTGATGAAACAGTAGACAAGCATGACATATGCATCGAGTACTAAGGTGTAGTCCCGAACCCGACACATGTTACATTTGATTTTCATAAAGTGTAATCACTTGTCAACACTTTTATACAAATATCAATGCAGTTGTGCAATGCTCTTGACTTTGTACTCATTTGTTTCATGCTGTTTTCGCTTTCAGTCATCTTACTATGCATTTACCATTTTAATTAATGTGAAACACCTGCAAATATGAATAAAAACAACAAAACAACCAACTAATAACAAAATTCACCATGCAAACACGCTGCAGTCCAAACATCACTATTAACATTGGTCGTCAGCCCTGTAACCCTTCGGGCCATCGGGGCACCACAGATACAGTCCCATAAATACTCTGTACCTTTGACAATAACTTTTCAAGGGGCTCCAGGATTTTGACCTGGTTGCAAACCATCTACCTCATACCAGCAAACATCATGTGACACCTTACCAGTCTCACCCATAAAAGTATGGATCTTAAGAGGCTGGTTAACTGTTATAGAAGGGCTACGATGATGAAACAGGTGACTCTCTTTAAATCTGAACACTGAAGTTTACACCCAGTCATTTGGGACTTGGATTTCCTCTATTGTGGAGCTCTTTTATCAGCCTATCTTTGAGCTGCACTCGGGAAGAACATCCTGGGTGTTTGTACGCCAGGTTCTGATTGGTTTACAATCTTACATGATCTGTCTTTGTGTAATGGACAACGAAATATTGTATTTTCTCTCTGTTAGTGTGCAGAAGGTATGAGGTGGTTAACTTTGCTGATATTCATCTGATATTCAACAACGATATTTATTCACTTGTTAATACAGAACTCATTACAGGGCAGTGGAGTCCATATAAAAACGTGACGGACGGACAGACTGAAGTCTGAGCTCAAAACACTCAGTAAATCGCATACATGGTTTCTCACACACAAAGCCAAGGGAGCTAACTCTAAATCGTAAAACCTAGTCAGACTGTCGTAAATCGGTTTCAATGACGTTACATCCTTCTTGATCTTGGCAGACCTAATATTGTAGATTGGTTTGTTTGTTTCTTGCCAGATGTCATGAGAATGTCCCATATATAAATTGCCAAACTGAGTGTCAGGTCCAGTCAAGTGGTGATAAACTTGTTTATCATTATATTAGAAACATATTACATACAAATAACAACTATACATGTTTTGCTTGTTTTGAAGCTTAACGCCACACTCAGCAATATTCCAGCTATATGGCATGGTTCCGTAAATAATCAAGTTTGGTCCAGACAATCCAGTGATCAACAGCATGAGCATCAATCTACGAATTAGGATGCGATGATGTGTCAACCAGGTTAGTGATCCTGACCTGTCAATACAGTTAGTCACTACTTATGACAAGCATGGGTTGCTGAAGACCAATTCCAACTTGGATCTTCATGGGTAATATTGTAGTTCAGTCAGACTCTTGTGGTATGGAATTAAAGGTTGAATGACTCATAAGCTTCAAGATGTAAAGGAAGTATATTTGGGGTTTGGGTCTTTGCATGTTATTTTCAACAATATTTTACTTATATACTACCCATCAATTGTTTACACTCACTAGTGTAAATATAGCCACTTTGGGACCGTCCATAATTTATGGGGGTGGGATGATGATTTTATGGAGAAGCATGTACAATGTGAATGACCCCCTAAATTTTATGTACAAAATAAGTGACCCCTGCAAGTTATATACAAGATCAATGACAACCCCTTCCCATAATTTCTAAGCATAATTTTTAAGATACTTTTATGTACAAAATTGATTAAACAAACCCCCACCCCAGTACATGTGTTGGCTGCAAAATTGATGGCCCCCCAGAACAAAATGGGTGTCCCCTTTTAAAATCACCATCGTCCCCAGCCATAAATTATGAACGGTCCCTTACTTCATTGTTCTGAACTAGATTTTTTTAACTATTCCATTCAGTTTTACACTATTTACACATGAACTAATGTATTGTAAAACAAATTCATAACATTGAAAGACTTGTCATGAGTTCAGTAAATGATGAAAATCAGTGAAAATTGGCAAATTCTTAACAAAACTTTACACCAAAACGCGGCTGTTCACATGAACGATATTTGCACATGCTGTTTAGCAATTTGAAACATGATCCTCGTTACAATTCATCTGCATAAAGTTTGCAGTTGGTTCCCCAAGTTAGTGGAGAAATTCATCTTCGATGTAACCACATATATATACATAAAATATAGTGAGTGCTTTAGGTGAGTCTAAACTTTTGATGAGTAGTATATTATGGTAGTCTAAAATTATCTTCTGTATTGGGATACAAGGACATGCATTAAGCAAATTCGCATAGTCCACCTGTCCATCAAGTCAATCTTTTCTTCTACGACAAGGTGGGCGGTGGGGGTAGCCTAGTGGTTAAAGCGTTGGCTCGTCCACCAAAGACCCGGTTCGAATCCCACATGGGTAAAATGTGTGAAGCTTCTTTGGTATCAGGAAGTTTCATAATGCTGTACTGTGGCATAACTGAGAGACTACACAAGTAATGCTGTTACCAGGATGTCTTACACTCTTGCTGAGGTAGACATTCTGAGTTTAGGGTCGTAAGGAGGCACGATCTGAAACGTGTTATTGAATTTACTCCATGTTCCTGTATGTATTATTTGCATTTAGACTGTGTATGTTCTTCATGTGTTCTTTCGATGGTGGGTAGCCTTGTGGTTAAAGCATTGGCTTGTCACGCCAAAGACCTGGGTTCAATTCCCACATGGGTGTCCCCTGTCGTTGATATTTGCTTGAATATTGCTAAAAGTGGCTTAAGACTAAACTTACTCACTCAAAGTGAACTGTTTCTTTTCATCTTTATGTAATCTCAGCAATATTTTTGAGCATCACTGATTCCAAAATGCAAATTGAACTTAACCATTGACCATTTGATATTCTTGGTGAGGGCGGGAATTTTCTTCAGAAACACTTTGTTCCATGTAATATTTGGGGAAAAGAATTTGTTCTTTGCTGAAATGAACAGTAATTGTCTGCCACAAAAACTATGTTCTGGCAAGTGTTTTGTTTGTTTATAGTTTTCTTCATGTTGAAGCTTACAGTTTTTATTTGAAATTATGCAGTTTTCTAGGTGAAGCTGACATAATATCTAGTCCAAAATGATTACACCCTGAACACTGAATAGTCAGTTACTTATTCATGTGTGTGTACATATCAAGTGACCACATCCGTGGTGTAGTGGTTAGAGCGCCTGCACAGAGAGCCCGGAAGGTCGCGAGGTTCGATCCCGACCCGCCATACCAAAAGACGTTAAATTATGGTACTTGTTGGTCCCTGCCTGGCTTTCGGCATTAATGGGTACAACAAGGACTGGTCGGCTTCGAGTTAGTATATAATGTGTCTGAGTGGGGTATCCATGCTTAAGCTCGCGGCATGGTATCTCAGTGGGCTAGCACTATAAAACCAGCTTAAGTCTGGGCTAGTACAAGCAGCCGCGCACATACACATACATACGCATACAAGTTGTCATATGAGCGAAAATATTCTCAAGCTACGACGTTAAACCCAATATCACCTCACCTCACATATCAAGTGTTATTCAGAATGTATGGAATTAGATACAGCTGTGACGATGTACTGTAGTATCGATAATCATGATACTTTATCTGGCGATAAATATATCAATACTTTTTCATATCGTGATATGTATCATTTCTGTGAGAGTCATTTTAGAATTTAGAAGATGAAGGAAAACCAAGTTCTATGGATAGTCAACTTGTTTATTGCAATGAGTATAACGTTACCTACACCGATCGTCCACTCAATACAATTAAGAAGTTGACTATCCATAGAACTTGGTTTTCCTCTTCAATCATATATCGTTGACCTGTGTTAATATTCCCAAGAAATTGACGGTTATGTCAACATTTTCACTGTTACTTGCATCAAAATATACTTTTTTACAGAAAATAACTAAAGATAGCTTATCATGATTTGCATTGAAATGTATATTAAATGAGAGAGTCCACTAATTTGGGATTGCTGACATGGTTCTTGGTTTTCTGATGAAAATTGGCCCATACTTAGCTCACCTGAATCTGAAGCTCAGGTGAACTCATGCTGAAATGTTCTAAACTTTCACACTTTAGATGTCTCTCCTGAAACATTTTGTGTTTAATTCCAGCAAATTTGTGTCAAAAGTGTCACAGAATGCTGATCACATTTAACACACCAACCCATGGCAGCCAAATTTAGATGTTACTGTTGCCAATTTTTCAGATATTTCTGCATATATTATTATGTTATGCATTTAGTCAGTGAAAAAATATATCACTTTGTTGTGTATCTTTTAGATACCTTCAAGTTTTGTTGAATAATTTCCCCCTCCTACTAATGCTTGTATCAATATGCAGCCATGCATTGTTGAAGTTTGTTGTGTTGAAACATATAAATGTTATATACTTTTAACCATATCTGACATTTCTGGTGTGAATTTGTATTTTAAATAAATGTAGATGAGCCTTTGCCTTTTGTTCCTTGTTGTTTTCACATTTGTACGTGAGTTGCAGTGATAATGTTGGTATTGTTTGACATTCACTTTAAACACTCTGGTACTGGTTGCCGAACAGTAAACGCTGCATAATAGTTATCGCCAATACATCAGTATTCCAGTCAGTTTTGACCGCCTCCGTGGTGTAGTGGTTAGAGAGTCCGCCCGAGAGCCGGAAGGTCGCTGGTTCGATCCCGGCCGGGTCATACCAAAAGACGTTAAAATATGGTACTTGTTGGTCTCTGCCTGGCTTCTGCATTAATGGGTACAACAAGGACTGGTCGGCTCGAGTCAGTATAATGTGTCTGAGTGGGGTATTCATGCTTCACTGCGGCATGGTATCTCAGTGAGCTAGCACTATAAAACCAGCTTAAGTCTGGGCTAGTACAAGCAGCCGCATTACATACACATACACAAGCATGCACGCCGGCCATATGAGCTTAAATATTCTCAAGCACGACGTTAAACCCAATTTCACCTCACCTCACCTCCAGTCAGTTTTACACTTTCGGTATTTTCCCCACAGTGTTTGACAACAATAAAGGACAGCAAAGAAAACTCATCATGGTAAGTAACATAAAGAGAAAAAATTAAAGATAAAGTTATGAACCCTGTAAATGTCACACGATCAATATGATAGAAAGTTCAAGTTCACAAAAGTCATCAGTTTACTGTTAAAAACTCAACAGATCACACAATCATTTATTCAGGGTTACTCTATGATATAAATATATATTATTTCACTTAATGGCATGAGAAATTCTGGAACGGCGATAACTGTTACAGTTAGTTGCGAAAAACATCTATTTGTACTGCCGCGATTCCCTTCCGCAGCATTATATAAAAACACAATCGGGCGGCAGTGAACGGGCTGGACACATCAATGAATAGCTAATAAAGGATCATAATTAATTCTGTTTCATTAATTTAATGAATGAGGGAGTAATTTTGTAAATATCGCTAAAATATGGCGATAACTGTTCTACAGCAAGCAAATGTACAAACAGTAAGCCTGATCACCAAACTCCATTTGTCATCTCTTTCAACTAACATTGGTTGCTGAAAACCCAGACTTTCACAAGATGGAGGGACTTGGCGCTAAGCATTAGGTTTGGTTTGGTTCTTGTGTAATGCCGCCTCAGCAATATTCCAGCTATTTGGCGGCGGGTCTGTAAATTATTGAGTCGGGACAAGACAATCCAGTAATCAACATTGAGCTTGATCTATGCAATTGGGATACGATGTGTATCAACCAAGTCAATGAGACTGACCACCCGATCCTGTTATTCGCCTCCTACGACAAGCAACCGCCTCCGTGGTGTAGTGGTTAGAGCGCCTGCCCGAGAGTGGAAGGTCGCTGGTTCAATCCCCGACCGCTGGCATACCAAAAGACGCTTAAAATATGGTACTTATTGGTCCCTGCCTGGCTTCGCATTAATGGGTACAACAGGGACTGGTCGGCTCGAGTCAGTATAATGTGTCTGAGTGGGGTATTCATGCTTCACTGCGGCATGGTATCTCAGTGGGCTAGCACTATAAAACCGGGCTTAAGTCTGGGCTATTACAAGCAGCCGCACATACACATACACCGCACGCATGCACGCGTCCATATGAGCCGAAATTTTCTCAAGCACGACGCGTAAAACCCAATTTCACCTCACCTCCTACGACAAGCATGGGTTGCTGAAGATCAATTCTAACCCGGATCTTCACAGGTAATCATTAGGTCTCCAGGGGCCGCTGGAGTGCTTAGTGCTAAGACTTATGTTTGGGAGTTGTTGTGATGGGAGTTACAATCATCATGGCACTAAGAGTACTGTGTGGAGTTAGCAACCTAAAAGTAGGATTATATGGTCAGGATCAGTGTGACTTAGTTAACTTAGAGGGCAGTAGGGTAGTCAAGTAGTTAAAGCATTTCGATTCCCCACATGGGTGCAGTGTGTGAAGCCCATTTCTGGTGTCCCCTGTTGTGATATTGCGGGAATATTGCTAAAAGTAGAGTAAAACCAACCTCACTCACTGTTGAACTTAGTACTCATATGCTGATGGCAATATAAGGAAATCAATCAGTGGATCGTCTGGTTCAAACATCATTACTTGCTGGATGCCATCATTTAGTTCAAACATTGCTAAGCGTCATGACAAATAGTACAGGAAACAAATTTAAATTATGGTAGGTACATGCATATGAAAACATATATTTCATTCATTAAAGAAGGCTATTCTTTGTTGACCATCTGGCTAATATTTGCGATCTGTGTGTTTTGTATCTGTTTTCTTTTCATTCAGTCTACATTTTAGTAGATGTCTCATTTCTATGTATTGTCTTGTCACATCTTTCATATACCTTATTGCATATTGTACAGAACAAATAAAAACTGAATATACTTTGATTGCTTTCTTGTTCTTTGTGAAAGTCTTCTGAGATTTGTTCAGACACAGACAGTGTTGGTACATAATGGTAATCTATGAACACTGAGTTTACTGAACCATGAAATGGGTTGCTTGTGAAGAGTTGCATCAGTTGCTTTGCAACTATCACTAAACCACTGTATCACTAACTTGCATAGCTGCATTGATGGTCTATGATCTGCACTTTGCAAGGCTGGATTGGTGGGCTATGATCTGCAAGTTGCAGGGCTGCATTGGTGGTCTATGATCTGCACTTTGCAGGGCTGCATTGGTGGTCTATGATCTGCAAGTTGCAGGGCTGCATTGGTGGTCTATGATCTGCACTTTGCAAGGCTGGATTAGTGGTCTATGATCTGCAAGATTGCAGGGCTGCATTGGTGGTCTATGATCAGCACTTTGCAAGGCTGCATTGGTGGGCTATGATCTGCATGTTGCAGGGCTGCATTGGTGGGCTATGATCTGCAAGTTGCAGGGCTGCATTGGTGGTCTATGATCTGCACTTTGCAGGGCTGCATTGGTTGGCTATGATCTGCACTTTGCAGGGCTGCATTGGTGGGCTATGATCTGCAAGTTGCAGGGCTGCATCCAATGTATTGCTTTAATTTGCAAGGCTGCATCTATTGTATTGCTTTAATCTGCAAGTTGCAGGGCTGCATCCAATGTATTGCTTTAATCTGCATATTGCAAGGCTGCATCCAATGTATTGCTTTAATCTGCATATTGCAAGGCTGCATCAAATGTATTGCTTTAATTTGCAAGTTGCAAGGCTGCATCTGTTGTATTGCTTTAATCTGCAAATTGCAGGGCTGCACCTATTCTATTGCTTTAATCTGCAAATTGCAGTTGTTTTATTTCAGCCCTAACCTCTGTATAATGCGCATCCTTCCTTCTAATGGATTCAGTATTTTGGAAAAGAAAGTTTCCAGTAATATGCTCAGACAAACATTGTATCCCTTCAGCAAAATAGTTATCAACCAATACATGTGAACAAATTTGGTCAGCTGCCATATTGAGGCTAGGACTCCTAGAAAAGCATAGATATCGTTATCATTGGGAACAAGCAAGTTTCATCTCAGCTCTCAGTGGATGACGATGAGTGACATGAACTTGGTCACCTAGCCAAGTTAGTTAAGGTTGGACCATAGTGTTTGTAACTATGGCTGACACAGCTGTTAATCACTTTTTCATAACGGTACTGACACCTTTACCAAAACAGATGTTATACTGAAGGAATAAAGAAGTTGAAGTGAGTGAACACATTAACCATGAGGCTACCCAACTGCACCTGATTGACGTGAGTAATGTCCCTTGTGGACAGGGTACCAGAAGATGTGGTGGGGTAGCCTCGTAACACCGAGGACCCAGTGTCGATTCACGTGACATGGGTACAACACACACTTGATAGTGCAGGAATATTGCTTTATAAAAGTGACAGTAATCCATACTCACATTACACTTCAAGAGACAAATCTATAGTCTTCTCATTGCTTTGCAAAATGCTTAACTCCAGATATATTGAAGATCACTGGTAAATATTGGCTTGCATTATATACACAAGGCAAAAATTATTGTGATTAACTTGAAGTTTGATTTGTGAATTAACAACTGATATTTTTATGATGAAACTTTTTTAATATAGGATTGCCAATGGGACTTATCTGGCGGACACATGCGAAAGAGGTCACAGTGAGAGAACGGTCAAAATGAAATTCAGACAGTCAATAACGTGTATGTCCACTATGAGCATTGATACATGTTTGACACCTGCACCTCATAGAGCCAATCAAACGTCACAGGAAGTCTTGTGGAATGGCATTCCATATCTATAGAAGCACCAGGCGGAGTTCTTGAAGTGGGACTGGGGAATTGTTGGCCAACGTGTCAATCTCCTCTCCATTTCGTCCCAGACGTGTTCGATAGGGGACAGATATGGGAATTTAGCGGGCCAGGGAAGTACGTTAACACTGTGCAGCGCCAAGACCTGCTGAACCACCCTGACGACATGGGGTCTCGCGTTGTCCTGCTGGAAGATCATTCCCGAACGATTCTGCTGGAGGAACGGTATGACGACTGGATTAACAATTTCGTCTCTGTACCTGAGACCCGTTGAATTTCCATTGATGACAAGCAAAGGCGTACGTACGTCCAGCACTCGTTATCCCACCCCAAACCATCACTCCAACGTCGCCAAAACGGTCGCCTCAAGGCCTCAAGGACACAGTTCCTACACATCGCTCACCACGTCGCTGGTAAACCCGGGTCCGGCCATCGGCGTTGTGCAAGAGGAATCTGGTCAGTGAAGAGAACGCCCCACTCAAGTGATCTCCACAACAGATGTTGTCTGCACCACTGCAGTTGTAGACGTTGGTGACGTAATATATTAAAATTGTTGTCTGGCAGCACGACTAGCACGTATCCGTGTGCAGCCAGATATCGGTGTATGGTTCTTGGCAATATCCCTTTGACACCAGGAACTGTTCGGGCTGTCAGTGTGGCTGGTTGGAATGTTTGGCGCATATGGGTGGTTCGAATCCAACGACCGTTGCGTGGCATAGTTACAGGTGGTCTCCTAAGGGACCGTTCATAATTTATGGCTCGTGGGGTAGGGGGTGTCACCCATTTTGTTCTGGGGAGGTAGGGGGTTCATCAATTTTGTACACGTGTACTAGGGGGTGTCATCAATTTCGTACATAAAAACATTTGAAAATTAGGCTTACAAAACATGGGAATGGGGAGGGGGTCATTGATTTTGTACATGACATGCAGAGGGGTGACTTACTTTGTACATAAATTTTAGGGGGCAGTCACATTGTACATGCTTCTCCATAAAATCATCATCTCCTCTTTCCCCCATAATGTTTAGCCATAAATTATGAACGGTCCCTAAAGCGGCATATTGTGTTCCTGTACATGTAACCGCCTCCGTGGTGTAGTGGTTAGAGCTTCCACCCGGAGAACGGAAGGTCGCAGATTCGATCCCCGACTGCGTCATACCATAAGACGTTAACATATGGTACTTGTTGGTCCCTGTCCGGCGCTTGGCATTAATGGGTACAACAAGGACTGGTCGGCTCGGAGTCAGTATAAATGTGTCTGAGTGGGGTATTCATGCTTCACTGCGGCATGGTATCTCAGTGGGCTAGCACTATAAAAAAAAAAACAGCTTAAGTCGGGGCTAGTACAAGCATCCACACATACACATACACACGCATGCACGTCGTCATATGAGCCAAATATTCTCAAGCGACGTTAAATAGAGAATCACCCTCGTGTCTACTGATATCAATTATATCAACACGAGTTGATAAAGTTACAAATATCCGAGGCTTGCCGAGGATATTTTTACCTTTATCAACGAGTGTTGATATAATTGATATCAGTAGACACGAGGGTGAGATTCTATTTATCATCAAAAATCATTCTTCATTAGTTTTCAATGAAAAATGTACATCTCTCAACACTGTACTACCATTAGACTTGCAGTGCAGCGATGTCATAGCATTGTGACATCATCAAGTTGATGACATCATAGCATTGTCAGGGCATTGTACAAAATCTACTGTCAAAACGATATCTCCTAGGAGATATCATATGATCTTACACAAGCGATATCTCCTGTGGAACACAGTTTTGGATGATAAACCCAATTTCACCTCACCTCACCTCACCTCACCTCACCTCACCTCACCTCACCTCCTGTGCATGTTACACTGCTGTGCACCGCTGCACTGGAGCGGTTTGGTTTCAAGTATTCCAATAGCTCACCATCGTTCATTTTCAGTTAGCCGTGGCATAAAGAAATGCAAGCAGATTCTTCTAAATTTGTGTTTTTCGTAACCCGTCGCCGTCTTAACAATGATTTGGGTGACAATGAATTGAGGTTTAGAGTCATGCTTTTTAAAGAGCACATGTTAGGCCTTTTTCCACGAACTTCTTTAAAGCACAAAAAACGCATGCAAAACAAAAACTACCGACATGGCCCTGTTTGGGTTATGGATTAAGTGTATTATAAAGAATATTAAATTGCTTTATGAAAACTTTCTCATTTATATATACAAATGTGTTGATCACACAAATGTTTGCCTTTGAGTATACATGTGTATGGATTTATTCCGTGATCCTGGAAGGTAACCTGAAGAAAGCCGCCTGAGAACATGAGGGAATGGGTTATTTAATCCCCACCAGACAGAAGCTGCCCACTAACTTCGTTATGCAGGATTCATAGATCTATTTAGAGTGTATTTGGGACTCTGCAATGTAGTACATGGGGCACAATATTTTTTGGTACACAGATACAAGAACGAATAATGGTGTACATAAAATATTCATTGGGCATTCATTTTGTATGAAGTAGCATTAGTAATTTTGGAGTGATCAGTTAGGCTGAGAGTGAAAAATATGATAGTATTCAGGTATTGGTTAAACAACGTATTAGTGGAAGTAACGCCCCCTCCTACAGAGAGCAAACATATTGGTGAATGTAGACAATTGAAACAATTAACTCTTGAAACTGAACGTTTGATATGAGATGTTTCTAAGATTCTTTCATTTATTGAAGTTACTGTTCCAGAAGTCAGTCATATTCTTCCAGAAAACTGAATACACCAGACAAATGGAAATGTTCAGTCAAATAAGACTGGTGTTCTGTCAACTCAGTCATTCATTCGGTGTGTCATCATTATTCTTTGTTAAAATGAATAATGCCTTTAATTCACATTTTATATCGGAAAATGAGGGCTTGTTTTTGTTTGTAGTTTATTGCCACATTCAGTAATGCGAAATCATTCGGTCCGGTCTAGACAGTTACTAGTAAGTCATTAACGTGCTAATGTAACGCTGCGGCCGTGGGACCGACGTAAATACGTGGTTCTAAACGTTGGGACTTCCCTCGACCCATACAATAAATTAACAAGAACACAGGCTGTTTCAGGAAGTGACTAACACTTGTCCGAGAACAATAATTAAGGGAGGGGAAAATTAAGAATGAAAACAGCAAGAAACATTTACACACTGTTTAATATGCTAAATAACCCAAAAATCATGGAAAGAAACCCCCAAAACGCGACAAATATGTATCACGGACACAAATGTTCAATTGCACAGACTTTAACGAAACAAGTTCTCAAGTTCTTAACCAAAGTCACTTGCGTGCAAAATCTAACAAAGTCAAATAATATGCACAGTCAAATCAACCCTACATGTGAGCAAATACTTCCTACAATACTATAACTTACAAAAGCTTCATAATTACCACATCACTGTCGTCACGATTGGATAATGGTAACATGTATCAGTCATGATGATCAAGTCAGTGAGTCTGACCATTAGTCGTATTTGTCACCTCTTACAACAACACTTGCTGAAAATCAGTTGGGATCAAGATCTTCATGGGTAAGCACTCAGTGAGCTGCATGGCAGAATGACCTGCACACAACCACGAAAAGAAAATAGTTGAAGTGATGCACGGTAACACAGGCAAGATTGATGAGTGTATGAGTGAGTTCGATTATAGTTTGAAATACTTTATTTCGATTGATAGTGATACATGAGTTTGCTATTCAACACATCAAACATAGTTCTGGTTCACTGGATAAAAACCCAATGGATTTAAATGTATATTTTCTTCACATTCCAATTTTGGGGCATCCATTCATTCATTCAGAAACCGGGAGTCAAAAACATGTTGTTATGATGCTGTGACAACGAGAGTAATGATATAAGTAACTCTGACACGTGTAAAGTAATACTTATAAAATGTGCTGTATTTGTTTTTGATCACCACATGTATCAGTAAATTATCAAATATTACGTGCATAGACAGTGATGCGTTTCCAGATGAAAACGATGCCGTTTTTTAGAGATGCCGTTTTCGCATACGCTCGTTTTGATATATGTTCACAGTGTATATTTCTGAGCGAGTTTATTACTCTACAGGTTTCGTGCATTGGACGTTCGTATTTTTTAACGATATAAACAAATATATGTAATATGTTAGTGTTCGTCAAGTTCCGTCTATGTTCCAGAGGCTTCTCTGCTTTGTCCGTTTATCGATTAGTATTGCTTCCGGTTGAGCAGGATCGGAATATTGTTATGGGTTGATTTAGATCCTTATTGACAGTTTCAGCACTAGTTAGCAATGTAACGAGTGAATAATCGCTGCTTAGCACACTCTGAGGACCACACCATGTCATACACATGGTAAGACTTGTTTAAATGTAACATTTGTAAGGAGTTGTGGAGTAGATCCGAGCTCCGAACTCTGCCCTTGTCCCATCGCTGTAAGGTATTACGTTCGTGATGTTCTCGGAATGTCAGCAATTTTTTAAAATATATCTATAAGTTTCTGATGTATCACGACCGTCTAGGCTGATGTTTTGATATTTACAGGCTGATATTCTGGTATTTTGTTGATAACATTTGTTTCTCTCATACGTTAGTTAGATTTAGTAAAACGGCATCGTATCAAAACTGCACCAAATTTGTATGACGAAAACGGCACAAAATGTGAACGTTATCCACGATATAGGCTATATTTTTTTTATGTGTCATTTCAGTATTTCATTTTCATAGCCATCTTATATGTTTTTGAAAGCTGTACTAAGGCTTTGAATGTTGTAACCCAGATTATACATCTTTTGAACAGGAGTTGCATGAAAGTCATGATTCAATCTGTGTCCTATATTATTAGTCTGAAAATATGACTTCCTCTTTTCTTCTGTTACACAAACAATTAGCCATCTTTCCTGCTGTAGCTGTAGAAAGGGATCATGAGGTTGCAATGTGTCCCCAAGACAAATGTGTGCCACTGTACCTTGCTGTTCATGTCATCAACCATTGGATGCTCTGACCCCAATTCCATTGGTTCAGACTGACTGGAAACTGGAACATTGCTGACTGGTACATTATGTCTCCATTTTCACCACTAATTTTCCTTTTATGCTCAATGAATTTTGTTTCTGTGACTAGTTATTCTCTGGCATTGACGAAACAAAATGTTACCCTCGCTTTGGTCCCAAGGTTAGAATTGCAGACTGCTGGTGATAAACAGCCTTCACTTAATCATATTTTCTTCATATCTTTTTTTCAGAAAAACTGACAGACAAATAACTCTATGGTTTACTGTCAAGAAATTTTTGAATCAGTATCCATTATGAACATACAGAGCGAAAAGCAAGAAAACGATGTCCTAGTTAAAGAAGATCTAAGCACTGAAGATGCTGAAAGCCAGACAGCTGCAAGTACCGGTGATCACAATGTTTGTTATAGTGTAGTCAAACTGTTCCCATGTGTCGATTGTGGGATAACATTTACAGAACTTGGCGACCTACAGGCACACATGAGGCGTCAGAGTGGTGCCAAGCCCTATCAGTGTGGTGAGTGTGGGAAGGCATTTACAGAATCTGGAGACCTGCAGACCCACATGGAACAACACAGTGGCGGAAAACCATATAAATGTGGTGAGTGTGGAAAAACATATGTGACATCAAACAGCTTGCAGAGGCACATTAGGCTCCACAGTGGGAACAGGCCTTTTAATTGTGGGGAGTGCGGAAAATCATTTACAAACTCAAGTGACCTGAAGAGACACATGATGGCTCACAGTGGAATTAAACCATTTAAGTGCAGTGAGTGTGGGAAGGCATTTACTACATCGAACTACCTGCAGACACACATGAGATATCACAGTGGGGTGAAGCCTTACCCATGTACGGAGTGTGATAAGGCTTTTACAACATCAAGCCACTTGCAGACCCATATGAAATGCCACTCAGGTGACCAGCCTTATCAGTGCAGTGAGTGTATGAGCACATTTAGTACATCGAATTATTTAATGACTCACATGAGATGTTCTCACAAAATACTCAAGCCCCACCAGTGTACCGTTTGTGAGAAAGCATTCAAACGATCTAGTGACCTGCAGACACACGTGAGGAGCCACACAGGATTTAAACCCTACCAGTGCACAGAATGTGGAAAAACATTTACTCAGTCAAACCACCTTCAAGCACACCTGCGGTCTCACAGTGGCGCCAAACCTTACCAGTGCAGTGAGTGTGGGAAGGCTTTTTCAACATCAAGTAACATGAATGCACACATGATGTGTCACACAGGAGTGCGGCCTCATCGGTGTCTTGAGTGTGGGAAGGCATTTGCAACAACCAGTCAACTGCGGACTCACACGAGAGGTCACAGTGGAGTGAGGCCTTATTCATGTTCCAAGTGTGGGAAGTCATTTATAACGTCAGGTCACCTGAAGCGGCACATGACGTGTCACAGTGGGGCCAGGCCTTACCAGTGTAGTGAATGCGAGAGAGCCTTTTCACAGAAAGGCCATCTCCAGACACATATGAAATGTCACCGTGGTGACAAGGTTTAGCATTGTGTTGTGTATGTTTGTGTGATGCAACTGGACAACTGAATTAATAACAGTAACTCACAAATTCTAACACAAAACTTGGGATGTGAACAAACAAGATGCAGGTAGTCTGTGCTGTAAATGTTATAAATAGTCTATAAATATTACAACCAGAACTTGTCTAGGGACATTGGTCACACAGAACCCAGCTTGGGATATCAGTGGAAATCATTCATGTTGATGGTTCAGTTGATCATCCAAATAAATATACCATTTCTCAAATTTTCTTTCTTTTTCTATCCTGAATTGTACACGTTCCCAGTGGAGAGTTTGGAGTATAAGTTGTTCTCTGTAAACTATGGGTTTGTTTGTGTAAAGGTAATCCCAGGGTTATTCCAGCTGTATGATGCTTGTAGATACCTTAAAGGCAGGGGTGGAAATAACTTTAAAATTGCTAGTGTACTCCGGAACAGTGGCACATGTAAAGTCACTTGCCCTGATAATTTTTCCACTATACCAACCGTTTTCTTGCTGATTTTTTAAATAAACAACATAATTAACATTGGAAATTCAACTGGACACCGGTACAGTGTGATATACAAATTTGCTTGCCCGACAGAAAAAAACACTGGACTCAGACATCGGGCAATGGGTTATTTCCGCCCCTGTAAAGGTATCATCGGTGTTAACAAAGATTGACTTGGCTAGCGGAATGGCTAATGATGCAGGTTCATGTTCATGCATGTAGTCACAGACTTGTCTGATTCAGAGAGGATTATTTTCAGGCTCACTATATTGCTGGAGTATTGCTGGAGTATTGCTGATAACAGTGCTAAATAAATGGTACAGGTGGCCAAGTAAATTATCCAATAGCCAAGTGTTGCAAGTTCTATCCCTGAGTGGGTTGGGGTAGGGCGCGTAGCCTAGTGGTTAAAGTGTTTGCTCATCACACCGAAGACCCAGGTTCAATTCCCCACATGGGCACAATGTGTGAAGCCCATTTGTGGTGTCTTCCCACCCCCTGATATTGCTGGAATATTGCAAAAAGTGGCGTGAAACCCAACTCACCCTATCCCTGAGTGATGATAGTATTCAGAGATCACTGTTTCAAATATAGGTGAGTGAGTATAGTTTAATGCCGCTTATAGCAATATTCCAGCAACATCACGGCAGGGTACACCAGAAAGGGGCTTCACACATTGTACCCATGTGGGGAATCAAACCCATGTCTTCTGTGTGACGAGCGAACACTGTAACCACTAGGCTACCCCACCGCCTGTTTCAAATATAACCCTGATACTGGTTGAGGTTGCATGATGCAGCCAACCCATTCTGACCAGAGCATGCAATTCATCTCTATTCTTTATTTCAGTACAATCGTGTGGGCCATCAGCTCTATGTACAACATGGTCCATATCATAAAAATAGAGAAGAAAAATCTTTTTCTATTTCTATGTCCATATACAGTCTTACATAACTTTACAAAAGTACTTATGGGAGTGCTCTAATTCTGAGATTTGAGGCATGGAAGATATAACAGGCTAGGTTTCTAATGACAGATTCTTGTTGAGAAGACGTAAGTTAGCTTAATCTGACGTCATTCTCAACACTGTCTGATCTCATTTTCACACATAATGATATCCCTGACACCTGCTGAAAAGTTGGCATAATGATGCAGTACTCTTTCAAGTGTGAGTGAGTGAGTGAGTTTTATGCCACACCCTCAGCAATATTCCAGCTATATGGCGGCAGTCTAAATAATCGAGTCTGGACCAGACAATCCAGTGATCAGCAGCATGAGCATCGATCTGCGTAATTGGGAACCGATGACGTGTCAACCAAGTCAGCGAGCGTCGTGACCACCCGATCCCGTTAGTCGCCTCTTACGACAAGCATGGGTTACTGAAGGTTCATTCTAACCCGGACTTTCGCGGGTCCTCTTTGAGGTGAGGTGAGGTGAAATTAGGTTTAACGTCGTGCTTGAGAATATTTCGCTCATATGACGACGTGCATGCGTGTGTATGTGTATGTGCGGCTGCTTGT
Source organism: Haliotis rubra (assembly GCF_003918875.1). Taxonomy (NCBI): domain Eukaryota; kingdom Metazoa; phylum Mollusca; class Gastropoda; order Lepetellida; family Haliotidae; genus Haliotis; species Haliotis rubra. Next base: position 260,049 of record NW_025765023.1, on the reverse strand, counting down.
ACTAGCCCAGACTTAAGCTGGTTTTATAGTGCTAGCACACTGAGATACCATGCCGCAGTGAAGCATGAATACCCCACTCAGACACATTATACTGACTCCGAGCCGACCAGTCTTTGTTGTACCCATTAATGCCGAGCGCCAGGCAGGGACCAACAAGTACCATATTTTAACGTCTTTTGGTATGACGCGGTCGGGGATCGAACCCGCGACCTTCCGCTCTCCGGGCGGACGCTCTAACCACTACACCACGGAGGCGGTCTCCTCTGTGAGGACGGTCTTATCAGTCCACCATATGACCAAAGAAGCAGGGGATACAGTTGATAGGATTTCAAAATGAATATTACTTCGTAGACAAGAAGATGTGCTTTCTTTAGAAAATTTATACAGGCAACGACATGAGAACTCGACGAAACATAATATTTTCCCCGGAGTGGTAAGTGTTTACAGCTTACAGAAATACACACATACTATCAATATGGCTTATACATCTGAAAATGAACACATAGTAACTTTTCAACACTTAAGTAGATTGCTATTTGTTTATATAATTCCCCAAAGGAACTTCTCTGACAGGTAACACATATTCTTGGACACGTTTGCAGCGATCTGGTCGTAAATACACTGGAGCAGGAGACGCCCCAGCCTCGAGTCTCCTAGTCTCTCGTACAGACCCTGAAGCAAATATATCCAAGAAAGCCCACGCAAGTCTAGAAAATGTGACAAGTCTAGATTTCCACAGCTTCAGGGTCTCTGAAAATGAAGAATGTCTCAGGGCTCCTTTTCATATTGTTTTTTACTATGAACTTTTTTTTGTTCATTTCAGAGACTAGAGTCTCCCTGACCTTTCTCCAAGTCGGTAGCGGTTATTTCACCCGATGTCAGAAATATTTTGGCAATACACCGTTCTTACCCAAGGCACAACTACGGTTTACAATTGGTTGAGTTTCCCATGTCACCATGTGATAGCACACAATCACCCAAGCCAGACACCAGGACAATACAGTCATCATCTCATTTTAAAGGGGTTTTCTTATAAATATTTTCATACAACACTTTTTACGTTCCTTGATATGTTTTGCATGTATACGCTTTTCCTGTGATTCTAAACTGCCGATACGTATTTTCCTGTTTAAAACAAAGAATAAATGCATTTTGTTTCAAGCCAGTATTTGAATTAAGTATTTGATTTTCATGATAACATAATTAGGCATAGATGACACATGATATAGTCAAACAATTTGTGAATTCTTGTTTTCAATTATCATCGGACTATATGTTTTCGGAAGTACAAAATGGGTCAGTTTGCGTCACACAGACATTGTAAATACCCGGATGACCTCTTGCGTTTCAGTTTTCATGAATTAGTGACAAGTTTTACGATTGTTCGTGTGATAATGGTGAGGTGAGGTGAGGTGAAACTGGGTTTACCGTCGCACTTAGGATTATTTCGCTCATATGACGACGTGCATGCGCGTGTATGTGTGGTTGCTTGTACTTGCCCAGTAGGGGGACTGGTTATATAGTGCTAGCTCACCGTGATGCCATGCCGCAGTTAAGCATCAATACCCTACTCAGACACATTATCTGATGATTGTCTTAAGAGGGTGAGGTGAAATAGGGTTTAACGTCGTGCTTGAGAATATTTCGCTCATATGACGACATACATGCGTGTGTATGTGTGGCTGCTTGCACTAGCCCATACTTAAGCTGGTTTTAAAACGCTAGCCCACTGTGATACCATGCCTCAGTTAAACATGAATACCCCACTCAGACACATTATACTGACTCCGAGCCGACCAGTCCTTGGTGTATCCATTACTGCCGAGCACCAGGCAGGGACCAACAAGCACCATATCTTAATGTCTTTTGGTATGACGCGGCCGGGGATCGAACCTTCCGCTCTCCGGGCGGACGCTCTAACCACTACACCACGGAGGCGGTCGTGTGATAATGGAGAAAGCAAAGGATGTCCGAAAACCCACAAGACGAGAATACACCAACTCCTGTAAGTGCGAATTCTCTTTCATGGGCAAATGAAATCAAAGTAAAAAGATGCAAACAATTAGCTAAGCATACACTTGATAACATAGCATATTACCCTGCACCCGTGTTTCATCAAATTATCTGAATAACTGATGGTTGGGGGTGAAACTGTTTACACATGGGGTTGCCATGGCACCAAACCTTAGTTTGGGCAACATGAGGAGAGGCTGTCTGGAAAATCCAGACAAACTTGCACCGGCTTCGTGGCAAAGCTGTAAATGGATTTAAGAAGTCCGAAACTCCGCTTGGATGAACGGTAACGTCTTGGCCAGTTTGCCTTGTATGTTAATTTCCCCATGTCCAGTTCTAAAAAATACTTTTAAAGAGTTGAGTTGGGCTATACGTCACATCGGCATTTTTCCAGCCATATAGTGACGAGAACAAGTCTGCATTAATAAACATTTCAAGTACAAAATCAAAATGAGTTTTGTTTCAAAAACATATATAGCCTATTCATTCCATTGTCATTTAAAAACAGAAAATGTCATAGCACTAAATATTCAAAAGCACGCAATTTGTTATTCACATTACACAGTTACAATTTATGATACGGATCAACTTCCCTCAGGAGTTAACAATCAGATGCTCGCTCACGCGGGAAAACAGATCTTTCAGATTTGTCGCATCATAATGTGAATCCCTTGTAGTCGAAAAGTCCACACTGTCAAGCAGAATATGCTTGATGGTGAACACCTCATGGCAAGAGACACACATGGGAGGTCCATGCCCATCCGTTTTCAGCAGATAGTCATGAGTAAAGCGAATGTGGCCAATACGACATCGTCGTAAAATTACCTCATTACGTCTTGACTGACAACCCAAGGAGGTATAACCAATTGTTGGCTTCAATTCATACAGTTTATTTCTTCCTACTTGGGTGTCCCACCTGTTTGGTATGAGGTCCCGAGTATAACTTTTGATAGTGGGTTTGAAATCACTGTACGGGATCAGCAGTGGAGATAAGGGTTTGTTAAGAGCTGCTTTAGCTGCAGCATCGGCCTTTGTCACAAGTTTGTGTTACCTGGGTATCCTCCCATTTGTCAGACGTCCCAATAGTCAGACAGGTTAAAACAACAAACCATCTGGTTGAGTGCACAGCTAAGCCAACGTGACCCGGCAAACTTTTAAAGAGAATCTCTGCCTTGTGATCGACTACTTTAAAGGAGAATACGAGAGAATTGCAATAATTTGCTGGGTGAAAGATAAAGTCATCAGAAACACATACCCAATTTTTTCACTTCAAAAATATGAATATTTATGTTTTAATCGCGAAAACAGTTTTATGTTAACTGAGCTTCGGCCATTATGCATATTTCGCTGGGACTCACGTGACCTTTCCGTTCGTGACGTCAGATGTGCCTAGAGTCTGCCATCTTGCCAAAGACCAAGAGCTACAGTGGTACAAATCTTGTTGTTTCTGTCGTTTTAGTTAATGGTACTATGGTGTATTGCGTTGCCTGGGGATGCACGAAATCATCGAACAATGGAAAGAACCAGCATTTCTTCCGTTTTCCTAGTGAAAGGACAGATTTGGACAGGAGAAAGGTTTGGATCCATAAGTGTGAACGTGGGGACAAAAACTGGAATCCTAGCAAGAATGCAGTACTGTGTTCCGATCATTTCGAGTCGGATGCATACGAAAGAGACCCATTTCGCCTTGCACAATTGGGATATGAAAATCCAAAAGCTAGACTGAAGAAGGACGCAGTGCCCACGAGATTCAGCACAAAAGGTTTCGCGGATGGTTTGCCGCCAAGTGTTACACGAGGAGCATTCAGTAAACGACAAACGGACGAGGTAAGCTCGAACGTCTTTCACCCAAGATGTCACGGTCTGATGTTTTATCTTGGTAAGAATAATTTTAAAAACGAAATTCCTTTTTTATAGAAACACATAATAATCCGTTCATTCAGTGTAATGTGTTAGCCAATCAGATCGCTGGAGGTAGTGAAGTCAAGCGCTGACGACCTAGTTTTGTATAGACACTCAGTCTTTGGCGATTTAATAAAAACCATCAAATGCATCCCCACGGAAAGCGCATGTATATGCCCCCTACACACATCGGAGATATGGACAAGAGCTTTTGATACTTGTGAGACCTTTAAAATACGATATATTCATTGACGTGTGCGTAATTGTCCGGTTTTCGATCATGTCACCATATTTCTGTGATGAACCTTTACACGTTATATAGTAGGGGGGCTGGATAGTAAACCAGGGTTTTACATAGCTCTTCTAGGAACCTAACTAACATATGATTCTTTTATCAAATCTATCACATTTCACAATGTCTGAAAATACTTATTAAATTTCAAATGACCATATTATCGACAGCATTAGAATTATAAACTATTTTTCGCAATGTTATTGAAAAGAAACAATTCTCGGACACATGCTTCGGCAACGGGTCCACACCAAAGTTGTCAAAGAGCAGAGTAACGATGTTTCGAGAAAAAAAATCATACAAATTGAATAAACTGATGAATAAAATCAACAACAGTACTCATAAAAGTTGTCAAACGTATATTAGAACTTACTATTTCCATCTTTTTTGAGCGATCGTGAAATGTAATTGAAGTGACATCTCAGCTTTCTTCGCCTCGAGTATGCTCGGACACGATGTTTAATGCTAAAACATGCATGAAGCATTTTTGGCAGGTCATAACCGAGCTCGATATGTCCACTAAGTTTCATAATATATGTATAGATGGTGATTGTTTGCGTAACACGTGAATAGAGGGATTTTACCCAATACTTTCATCTGAACCTATAAGTTTTCGTTTACGAGCACGGTATCCATTGCTGTAATATGATTGGCTGCCTTAGGTCACATGCACAATTGTGGCCAGTCACGATGCTTATAGCAAACTCTGGGAAATAAGCGTCATTAGAAACCAACCTTTATCCAATAAAATCGGTTCTTACAACTGCGAAAATACTCTTGGCAAAGGTACAATAATATTGTTTATGTTCAGAGCTCTCGAACGATACCCATCATCAAACGAATCGCCTCACATGTTATTCATACAAAGCTTCGAAAACTGAGGTATTTCCCGCTGTTGCATCATGTTAGCGAGCGGAAAGCCACTGATGTCGGGAAATAGACGACCATACATATTATTTGAGAAATCTTTTTAAAAATAATTTTCAAATATTGCGTCCATAAGGACGCACTGGATTTTCGTTTGGGGGTCCTTCATCAAATTTCTAAGTCCAATACGCAGGAATCCCGCGTCCCGTAAAACCCTGGTAAACCAGGGCTTTGTTTATCGATTTTCTGACCCGCAGTGGGGGCCTGTGGAGGTAAGTATAGTTTGGGTAGTTTTCTATATGCATACTGTTACCGTAGATCGTTGATTTTCATTCCCGAATATTCCGTTTATACGACATCTTACTGTATAAGTTACTGTTAGTGGTATATCTTTTAACATTGATTAAATTAAATCTTATTGTGATCAAATATCCTGGTGTTACGGTTTTCACTCAGATAAGAAACAAGCGCTTAAAAATATACACAAATAACAGAACAAGCGTATGATCGTACCTACTCGTTAATATGATGTATTTGTTTCCTTATCATTAATTACTGTCACCACGGAAAATGAAGCGAAAGTCGATTTCGTTCGCTTCTGGGGACTCCAAGCCGCCATGATACTATGGAGTGACGTCACCTATTTTCACTCGCCTCATTGGTTGGCTATATTTGGCCTCCCAGTCGCGCACAAGCTGGTCCGTTGCACTGCAGGGGAAATCCCATCACGAAGTGAAATTAATATACTTAAATTGAGGTGATGAACCTGCCAACACTTGAAAAGTTAAAGGTCACATGTAACCAAAAAATCAAACATAATTAAAACACAATTATCACTTATTCGTGACATATAATATACATTGCTGGTTATGAAAAAATATAAACAAAATTATAAGCGTACAATCGCAAATCAAAAGTGCAATATTGTGTACTTTGGTTTACTTCCCAAGAAACGAAGCAGCCGGGATACCGAACCCAGTCAGAGCGGGTGGGTGTGCACTCAAGTGTAACGGCTGGTTCATTTGTGTATGCCCTCACGGCTTATTGTGTGTGTATATGTAGAAATGTTGGGTTTTGTAAATACCGTATATGACCGTCTATAAGCCGAATTTTGAGGACCAAAAAAAGCAGTCTGTAGAAGGGGGTCGTCTTATCCATGAGTTACACTTTCGTCAAACTTTTTTCCAGGGGTAAGAAAACAACATCGTATCACTTCGTGGGAACAAACAACAGAAGACGACTTTGTCAGTAGAGACGTCAAATTTGCAATTAAACATCACTAGACAAGATTATTTACCATTTAAGTTATAAGTTGTTTTTGCTGGGCATTGTTTTATTTGCAGGGATTAAGATTACCGTGCGTATTTGTCTCGTTACACAAAGCCGGAAATAGCAATCAGCTGTGCACATCGTTTCCGGCCAACAAGTTCAAACATGCACAATAATATAGCGGGACGAATTCTGGCGCAGTCATCAGTAAAATATAACACATATTACCGTTATTTAACCCAAAGAAATATATCCTAGCATTGTGTAATTTTAGTTACAGTTTTGCTCTATAAATTAATTAAGATTACCGTCGCGTGTTGTCTCCATTACACAAAGCCGGAAATAGCAATCAGCTGTGCACCGCGTTTCCGGCTTAACAAGTTCAAACATGCACAATAATATAGCGGGATCTAATTCTGACGCTTGTCATCAGTAAAATATAACACATAATACCGTTATTTAACCCAAAGAAATATATCCTAGCATTGTGTAATTTTAGTTGCAGTTTTTGCTCTATAAATTAATTAAGATTACCGTCGCGTGATTTGTCTCCCATTACACAAAGCGGAAATAGCAATCAGCTGTGCACACGCTTTCCGCTTAACAAGTTCAAACATGCACAATAATATATAACGGGATGAATTCTATTGATTGAATACTATTATTTAACCCAAAAATATATCTAGCATTGTGTAATAGTTTTATGTAAAAATATATAATCAACACTAAGGTTATCACGGACCATCATGAACGTGGTAAGCACGTGACATGGAGCGAAGCAGCGGTAATCAGTTTGTGATTGTTGAATGGGGTAAAATAAGCAAGCCAGTTTGTTGCTACAATAAATATGATATTTAGAGAAGCAAAATATATTATGCATTTTCTGTCAACTACACTTCGTTTCGATCCGTGAGTAGACACAATATATATGACAGTGAATTCTTTGAATAATGTGGATCGACAGTGACACGGAATTTGATGGGTTTACGGCCGATGACTTGTGAAAATCTCAGAACTCTCTTGCAGAAATGTCAGTGTTTATTGTTAGTGGACTATTTTTCTTATTGTCATATATATATAGATGAAATATGGACACTTAAATAATATATTTTGATACAAAAGTTGACTTCAGTTTTTATTTACCGATGGTACTTTTTCACAAAATGGCGTCTCGTTGTTGATGCAAGCAGTGATCTTCGGGATATAAAAAAAGAACACAAACACATGTTGCCACAATACACCGGTAATCTTTATTATGTAATATTCTCACCAACACTTACGCTGTATATCCACTTTCCAAATGGCGTCTCGTTGTTGATGCAAGCAGTGATCGTTAAAAAAAGGTAAACAAACACCGGTAATCTTTATTATGTAATATTCTCGTAATGGTGTCTCGTCGTTGATGGAACATACTTACCGGGTACTCTGGTCTCTGTTGGCCGCGACCCATCGCAGGGGGTCGGCCTATCCATGAGAGATATGATTTTGACACTGATTTTGAGGGTCAAGTTTGGGGGTCGGCTTATCCATGGGATCGGCTTATAGACGGTCATATACGGTACATGCTCATTTTTTGTGTATAACATTTTGCAATCAACAGACATCATAACATGTCAAGTGTTCAACTATCACACCTGCCTGTCTGTGTAATTACATAATGTGACAGAGACCGAACCGGGCCATAAATCAATGCATTTTGTTTATGGTGTATAGCCTGATTGGTGTTAAGTTCAAATTGCATGTGGTCAGTGATAGCAGCTGTGTATTAAATATTGTCATTAGCAGACAGGCAGGCAGGCAGACACACAGGTGTCAATAAAACAAGACATTGAGTTTTGTCTGTGACAACGACATATCTATATCACAGTTAAAATTTCTGTCAACGCTAAATAATGACATTGCTTTTAAGTATCGAACTGAGAAAGTGACTCGGTAAGAAGAATGTGTGGTGAAATTATATAAACAGTTACTTTACTGTCATAACATATAAAAAGCTCGCGCCTGTGAGATATAAACAAAACATTAGAAAAATAGCTCACACCAAAGCCTTCACCGAGTATTCACCGGACAACCCGCTTCCAAGCTGCGCGAACCTATTTCACTGCGCACGTGCTATGAGCACAGCCCAGCTGTTGAAACCCGTTTTCCCCAGAAAAGTCGGGGGAAAATTAGTGAAACGTTTGAACTCCGATTTTGCGCGGTTTATTTCATCGCGTTATTTTTCAACTTTATAAGTTGAATTTGCATTTTTGACGATTTGTTTCGGTAAGTCCATACCGAAAGGTATCAGAATCTGCAAAGTTGTGTTTTACGTTGCATGTGACCTTTAACGTTTATAACGTCTTTACATGGTATTAACACTTGCATATTGTACATCAATCTTCTGGTTCGTCATGGCAAGTCTGCATTCCTTCTCACCCACATGAGACAGGTGTACAAAACATAGGTGAGTCCAATATGTGAACATGCAGGGTGAGTGCATAGTCTGTCGTACAGACCCTGAAGCAAATATATCCAAGAAAGCCCACGCATGTCTGGAAAATGTGGCAAGTCTAGATTTCCTCAGCTTCAGAAAATGAAGAAAGTCTCAGGGCTCCTTTTCATTATATTATATTTTCTTTTACTTTGAACTTTTTTCAGTAAAATATGTTCATTTCAGAGACTAGTTGTTAGGCTAGGTGAGTGCACTGTGCCCATTTAACAAATTATACATTGTCGTACTTCTTCTGGCTGCCATTTCCTACACTGGACTTTTAGCATAGTTCACTCTCATCCTAGGCTGTGAATCTTCAGTATCTGTAGAGTCTGCATCATGAACGCGCCCAGCTAACACAAAAATGTTTTAAAAGCATCCCAAAAACATTTCGTGAAATGTTCCAGAACCATGTTTTCTTCACGTGATTTTGCATAGTTCCAGAAATGTTTTAGAAACATTTTCAAAAACGTTTAACTATAAGGTTTTTAAAAAGTTTTCCTGAGATGTTTTGGAAATGTTTTAAAAAAATGTTTTATTCACGTGATTTTTTTATGGTTCCAGAAATGTTTTAGAAACATTTACAGAAACATTTGACTTTAATGTTTTCAAAATGTTTTCGCAAAATGTTAGCAAATGTTTTCAAAAAATGTTTTATTCACGTGAATTTGTATAGTTCCAGAAACGTTTTACATGACGCATGATTCCTGCGTATTTGTCGCAACAATTTTGTAAAGGACTCTCACAATATTATCATACAAGTCAAGCTTGACGCAAGTTTTATGGGTGACCCTCAGAATTCAGTTCAATAAAATCAGTTTGATAAGCAAACAATGATAGTTTTCGATGATAGTTTGACTTTAACAGAGCTGTCAGATTGTTCCAAAGAACTCAGAGGAGACAGTAATCCTTGCTACTGGCTCGGGTGACACTGCTACAAAAAGACGTACATCAGACCGTATTACCCTCGAGAAAAGCATACAACTTATATTACTAAATAGTTATATAAATGACAATACAAAATAAAACAATAAAATATTTGCCAAACTCTTCCTTTTTGATTTATAAACACAAAGGAATATTAAATTTTCATGACTCCCAAATATTGAAAATGACTCCCAAAAATAGACATTGTGAGTCACCATGACTCCCATGTTTCAAAGTCTGTGTAAAACTCTGGTTTTAGCAATGTTTTCTCTAACATTAAGTGATCATATTCTATGAAGGTTTTCTGAAAACATTTTATAGATGTGACTTTGTATGGTTCCAGAAATGTTTTAATAACATTTCCTTTGATCATAGTTTTAACGTTTCAAACATATAGAACAGCCCTGATAACAATTGGGTGGTATTTTGTATAAAACAAACCACTAGAACAAAACGTGAAACACTAACAGTTAACATAATTTGTCTGTGACAAATGGTCAGACTTTACAAGGAAACCCAAACAGACTGCAAAACAGAGAATGGCAGACTTGCAGTCAACAATTTTATTAATTTTTCAGAAAACGTGTACACTTTTCGAGTCTTTGCTTTTGCAGTCATCCATATTTCTGAAACATAGAAAACTTTCATTAATCTTAAGCAGGTACTTGAAATGTAATATTTACTCCAAGCAAGTGACACTAACCAGTAGATTAAGTCTTCTACCACGTTTGTATAGACATGTGTTTGGTAGACATGAACACACAATGTGATGGGAATGATTGATATGGTAAAATCCAGAATCATGCTGAATACCAAAGATGTAGCAAGCACAGAATCTCACTTACTGGTCAGAGGCTGGGTACAGGTACAAATCTAATTTTGCAATAAAGAGCCCAAAAGATATCAACATGTTTATAGACAAGGGTATAAACAACAGCTGCACTTACGTAATTCACAGCTCCTGGATTATTTGATGTATTCCTCCAAAACTCCATCATGTGTTTGTATCTCCTGGAATGCTTGTCTCATTTTCGCCCTTGCTGCAATGAAAAATAACAATGTTCCACATTATCACAAGTTATAAATTGAACCATTTTCAATAAAGCATAAGTAGGATCTAGTCAGCCCAAAGCTGAAATATACTGTGTAATTGCCTAAAGTTTTTGAGGGGTCGACGTGTGTAGATTTAACACCAACATTTATTACCCACGTGGTCAACGTATGGCAGGGCTCCAGATAATTTTTCAACATCAGGAGTACGTACTCCTTATTTGTTCAATATTGAGTACTGGAAAACCCTAAGTGTACATTTAGAGTACTGAATGGAAGCTAATGGACTATCAGTAATCTTGTGTTTCGTTTCATATATGCACCACAACATTGCTACTCTTGTGTAAACAGGTCAAGTTTACTGTAGGAGGCTGTACGAGGCGATGACAACTGACATGCGTCGTGACGTCGGTTACCAAGGGGACAGACGAGAATGGCGTTGTGACATCAATACAGTGTGACGTCTGCAAAAGTGACTACAGAACAAAATTCTTCCACAACCTCTTTATGAAACCGTTTTCGGTTTGAAACCATAACTATAACAAAAATACGCTGTTTTGTCAATTTAATGCATGTAAGACGTGGGTAATAAATAAAATACCACACTCTGCCTCATTACATACGAATTATACAAAATTCGTGACTTTCATATGGTTTCTGTTATAGGGCGCTGGCCACACGTTTATTTCTGGCTCTCGTTTAGAAGGGAAATACATCTATCCGAAGACAATGAATTAATTTGTCTGGGGAAATATAAAGAATACACTGTAAACACTGTACAATCTTTATTATATCGTCTCTGCTTCAGTATAGCACTTGAAAACATGCGGCAATGGTGGACAAACAACAATCTGACAATCCAGCAGATGGTCATTCAACATTTAGTTTAGGGACCGTTCATAATTTATGGCTGGGGGGTGATGATGATTTTTATGGAGAAGCATGTACAATGTGAATGATGCGCCTTCCCCCCCCCAAAAAAAAATAAATAAAAATAAATAAATAATAATAATAATATATATATATATATATATATATATGTACAAACTAGGTGACCCCCTGCATGTCATGTACAAAATATATGACCCCCTCCCCTTCCCATACTTTCTAAGCATAATTTTAATTCAAAATTGCTCTCTCTTTCCTCCCTCCTCTTCTTTCCCTCTCTCTCTCTCCCTCTCTCCCCATACATGTGTACAAAATTGATTACCCCCTAGTTTCCCAGAACAAAACGGGTGACTCCCCCTTAAAAATCATCATCACCCAGCCATAAGTTAAGACCGGTCCCTTAGACAGTGTAAATTAACTAGAATGTATCTGTCATTTCTTTTAAGAAATAGTTTTTAATAACATACATAGACTATGACAGTATCTATCACACAGTCAAGTGAATCAGAAACTATTTGAATTCTTTCGATTCCCCATTTTCGTGGTATAAAATCGACGCCACTTTCTCAACGACTGAAGTGAGTATAATTGTCATAGTTTAGAAAAAGAAAAGAAAATTAGTTGTAATGTTAAAAAATAATAACATGGAAAAAATTAATGACAATAAGGGCCATTGGCTTGTGGCATACATTTATGATTGAAAACCAAACGTAATAGCGGCAATAACCGCCTTACTGAACTCTGCTTGAACACATACTGCTCGCTCTTGATAGCCTAATTATCCTTTTATGTAACATAATCTTAATTAGGTGCAAACTCTCTTAGACATCCTTAACAATGATGTAGAGCTAAATTCGACATTCTGGTGATTTTGATGATTACATTGCTCGCGCTATATCGGGGGAGTACCGTGCTTGATCGGAGTGCACAAAGAGTTTCACTGGTAGGGCAGATGCCCAGTCGCTGTCGTGAGAAGTTTTATTGACAATGGAAATCTGGAAGTGAAGTTATATAAAAAGCAAACAAACATCAATATTATTTGCTGGAGATCATTAATACCACTTCAGATGCAAATCAAATAACCGAAAATCAGTGAGATCAGTCATCTGCTGGTGACAAGCACCCTATAAATAGGAAGCCACGTGATCACAACACTCCCTCGCAGCGCGGAGCAAAAAGTATACATACAAAATTCCCAAATGTTGAGATCGGCAACAGTTTCGTCCATCGCCCATACGATATCATCGACCGCCTCCGTGGTGTAGTGGTTAGAGCATCCGCCCGGAGAGCGGAAGGTCGCGGGTTCGATCCCCGACCGCGTCATACCAAAAGATGTTAAAATATGGTACTTGTTGGTCCCTCCCTGGCGCTCGGCATTAATGGGTACAACAAGGACTGGTCGGCTCGGAGTCAGTATAATATGTCTGAGTGCGGCATGGTATCTCAGCGGGCTAGCACTATGAAACCAGCTTAAGTCTGGGCTAGTATAAGTAGCCGCACATACACATACACACTCATGCACGTCACCTCACCTCATACAATATCATCAACGCTATTTTTGTAGGAAACACTTGATATTTTTTGTGTGAAATAGATGAATATATCCTTTATCACTCAAGGTTAGTAAAATACAAACTTGAATGATATTAAAGATAAAATTACGTTTTTATCTTACTTCGTCGAAAACCCCTGTCACCGCGATTCCCTGAATCATGTTTCTGAAACCCTAGCTACTTTTGAGTATCACAGTATTTTAATCGAGTGAATATCAAAATGTACATAAAACATAAAAATAGTGACTGTGAAATTAACTCACCGCCACCAAGGTCACATCGATTATCCAGTTCCCTTTATTACACAATGAGTTGAATGACAAGTTGGTAGGGTCCTGAATAAACTTCAACTAAGATGGCGGGTGCAAAATTATGATGTGACGGGTAACGTCAATCCGACGTAATTCCCAGTGGAAACAAGGCATTGTGTCACAACATTTTAAAAATGTTATCAAAACGTGTAGGTTTGTTTTGATGATACACATGACATACATATCATATTGGATAAACTTTGTGACCACAGTGCCAGATAGTCACATTAAACAGAAAGTCACAGAACAAAGCAGTAAGGGAAACCCCGAAGAGATCTTGTCTTCTTCCTTGGTGCTGTCTTAGCTTTCAAAGCTCTACTCGCCTCTCTCTCTGGTTTTCTCGTCATTGCATGTGATCTTACTTTCAGGAACCTTTGGACGATCTCTTCCAAGAGTTGACAACTGTTGTGTGTGTCTCCGACAAGGGAGTTCCAATACTTATTCACCAAAACATTTTTTAGGATGGCTTCTCTTAAGGACTTGTTTCCCATTTTGCCAGTTTTAACGACTGGTAGAACCTTCCTAGCTTCTGTCTCAAATGGTCTAACAATGAGAAAGAAAGAGCCACAGGGTTGTTGGAGACCACCTCTGTCAATTTTATTTGACCACTTCTTCACATCAGTGAGAAAGTTTCCTTCTTGGAATCTGAACTCTGTACTAACTTACTTATTGCCGACATCTTCTCCTTGTCCTGTTTTGCACTTTTCTTGACAGATTAGATAAAGAATCCTGCAATCAAATGTTGTACACTCTGATCTTGTTTTGCTCAGTTTAGAATTCTGCTTTTGTTGGTCTTCCTCACATCTATGCAAAAGTAACCTTATCATAGCACTGACAACACCATCAATGAAACTCGTAATGAAAACAGGAACAAAAGTCTCACCACTTCCAAGATCAATGCTGTCACTAACATCGCCTTCAACAGAATCTAGCACATCAAAGTTCATTGTCAGTTTGTGTACTTGTTTGAAGAATGCCTTGTGTTGAGACCTGTTGAATTTGGATTTAGCAAAGTCCCTGAATATTTCTTTAAGATGGGTTTACAATGGCTATGTGAGTACACTTGAGTGACCACTGATTTGTTTTGCAATGAAAATAACATGATGTCCATGGGCTGATTCTTGCATCACGTGGTACAGGCTGTTTTCAGCTTGGTAAGGGTGACGGACGTCGCTTCTCTAAGGACTTGTTCGCGATCATCTGGCAACCAGCTTGTTTGCTGCTTTGTTGTGTCTTCTTTCGGCAAGACATCATGGTCTATTGTATAGTGGTGTTCCAATGATCGAAAATAATCAAACATCGATCGAAAGAAGGATTAAAAATGATTGTTGATTGTACAAAAAAAACATATTTTCGATTAATCGGAATTTTGTTGTTTTAGTATAACACACCTGAATGAAGTAAACTCGCCATTAAAACTGACGAACATTCATGAACAAACATGCGCTCAAAAGTGTAAAGCTATGCGCATTGTATTTATAGACTTAGGATACTCATGAATGTTAATATATATTTAATGATATAAAGTAAAATAATCAAGCAATGAAAAGATGACGGTAAGCATTGTAAAAATCTCACCACTTTTATTGTTTAATAACAATTCCAGTGTCTTTCTTGCATGCATGCATTTCATTGCATGACAGTATTAGTTATTTAAAAAAAACATTAATAAGAAATTGCCTTGGGGAAAACGCTTAAAATTGGTGAATACATTCAAAATGTATATATTTCGATTATAATCTATAATTGTTCACACAAGTCCTCTGATAATCGATAGTCGATTTGGTTTCCGATTCCCAACACTACTACTGTAGGCTGTTGATGATCTGCTGCTGTAAAAACAAAATTGTTTACATCATTAAATCAGCAGCAGCAGCAGCAGCATTAGACTAAGGCTTAGTCTCTGAATATATATATTTTGATAGTAACAAACAAGCCCATTTATATTGAAAAGGAGCCCTAGGGAGACCAGAGATTCAGAACCTGAGGAAATCTAGACTTGCTTCATTTAGGGCTTTAGCACTGCAGAGAGGGCTTGGCAGTAGGGAAATTAATGTGGTTCAGGGACTGTGAGACAGACTACAGCAGCATGGCACTGAATGAATTCAAAATGCAATATGCATTCAGAATCGCCATTCAACAATACACTATACTGTATATAGTAACTCTATATACTTGTACCTACTGTTTTATCAAATGTTTATTATGTTGTCAAGTTTCTATTTGGTATATATTGCATAAAAGATTTAAAGCCCATTAACATTACAAAACATGAACAATATATCAGTCTGTTTCTGCTTACAGATGCCACGGAAAGTCAGAAAGAAGATTGGTCGAAAACCAAAGAGAGGCAAAAGTAAGAAGCTGATAGCTTCAACACATAATGATCACAACTACTGCCTGCATCAAAATCTTGATCCAGGGTAAGTTCTCAGGTTTTGATTTAAGGGGTGTTAAAGGCTTATTGGCACGCCTTTTTGAAAATATTGGGACATTGGTTTATCAACAGTAGGACGTATGCACTCACTTCAGCTTTCTTATATACAATAAGATACTATTTATTACATACGACTGGCATGAAATCAATGATTGAAAGTTTGAGTCGGCAGGAATCACAACCGGATATCACAAACTACGGCATATTGTCACACTAGCTCATGCACAAAATGGCTAAAGCAAAAACGGCCCAAGTGGGAATTACTGCAGGTGTAGTCTGTTCACTGAAGCACTTTACTGCTAACAAATGAGGAAATCGTCCATTTTTAAGTAAAGATGATTTGTGGGAAGTGTCATTGCAAAAGTCATCGGTGCTGGCATTTCAGGGTTTCTAGATTGTGCTACCAAGTTTAAGATTTTTCCTTAGGCCAAACAAAAAATGTTGTGGTTCCGATTACACCTCTTTAAAATTTAGGGTAGGTAGGTCGGAAGTTTGTTTTTTAACAATTACATAGTTTTTAGAAGTAAAGTGTAAACTAATAATGCATTTATCAATGTGTAATTGTTTATTCAATCAAGCTTAAGGCCATCATATCGACTTTCCTATCAGAATGACCAATATTTGTTGGTGCCAGGGAAAAACAATGGTATCTGAAAGCATATTTTATTCTTTCCGCCCTAAAAAATAGGGTCAGGGAATTGGAACCACAACATTTTTATCCCCTTCAACCCGTTAAAATGGACTACATCCGTCGCGTCGTCCGTCCGTCCGTGCACATTTGTCTTTTCGGAGCAGAACTCTAAAACCGTTCACTTTTTTTCTTCACCAAACTTGGCACATAGATAGATCTGGTGGTGTACTGGTGCCTTTTGGTAGTTTTGGAATTCTGAATAAAATATTTTTGGCGTTTCCGTGGCAACAAGTTTTGACTTAGCCTGAAATTGGTGGTAGTACACTTTTCCAGAGCAGAACTCTAAAACCGTTCACTATTTCTTCACCAAACTTGGCACATAGATAGATCTGGTGGTGTACTGGTGCCTTTTGGTAGTTTTGGAATTCTGAATAAAATATTTTTGGCGTTTCCATGGCAACAAGTTCGTCTTAGAATGAAATTGGTGATAGTGCTCCTTTCTGGAGCAGAACTTTAAAACCTTTCAATACTCTCCTTCCACTTTTTATATACATACCTAAATATTTGACATAATCATAACATCCTAGACATAATCATGAAGAGTATTTTGCCATTCGGGGGGATATTGATGACTTTGTCTTCTTGTTGAAACATCTTTCAGAAATGCATTAACATGATGAAGTAAAGTAACAAGTTCTTTACATTTTCAGTGAACACCACATCATCCACACGTTAATGATGGAACCACAGAATGCTGGCATGGACTGTGAGAGAGCATTGCCAGAAACAGGTGATCTAAAGAAAGAACCTGTTACTGACACAGGTGCAAACACTGACTGTGAGAGAGAATTGCTGGACATAGATGACCTGAAACAAGAACCTGTTACTGACACAGGTGCAAACACTGACTGTGAGAGAGAATTGCTGGACATAGATGACCTGAAACAAGAACCTGTTACTGATATAGGTGCAAACACTGACTGTGAGAGAGAATTGCTGGATATTAGTGACCTGAAACAAGAACCTGTTACTGACACAGGTGCAAACACTGACTGTGAGAGAGAAATGCTGGACATAGGTGACCTGAAACAAGAACCTGTTACTGATATAGGTGCAAACACTGACTGTGAGAGAGAATTGCTGGATATTAGTGACCTGAAACAAGAACCTGTTACTGACACAGGTGCAAACACTGACTGTGAGAGAGAATTGCTGGACATAGATGACCTGAAACAAGAACCTGTTACTGATATAGGTGCAAACACTGACTGTGAGAGAGAATTGCTGGACATAGATGACCTGAAACAAGAACCTGTTACAGATATAGGTGCAAGCACTGACTGTGAAAGAGAATTGCTGGATATTAGTGACCTGAAACAAGAACCTGTTACAGATATAGGTGCAAACACTGACTGTAAGAGAATTGCTAGACATAGATGACCTGAAACAAGAACCTGTTACAGATATAGGTGCAAACACTGACTGTGAAAGAGAATTCCTGGATATTAGTGACCTGAAACAAGAATCTGTTACTGACACAGGTGCGAACACTGTCTGTGAGAGAGAAATGCTGGACATAGATGACCTGAAACAAGAACCTGTTACTGACACAGGTGCAAACACTGACTGTGAGAGAGAAATGCTGGACATAGGGACCTGAAACAAGAACCTGTTACTGATATAGGTGCAAACACTGACTGTGAGAGAGCATTACTGGAAATAGATGACCTGAAACAAGAACCTGTTACTGACACAGGTGCAAACAATGACTGTGAGAGAGAAATGCTGGACATAGGGGACCTGAAACAAGAACCTGTTACTGACACAGGTGCAAACACTGACTGTGAGAGAGCATTACTGGAAATAGATGACCTGAAACAAGAACCTGTTACTTACACAGGTGCAAACACTGACTGTGAGAGAGAAATGCTGGACATAGGGGACCTGAAACAAGAACCTGTTACTGACACAGGTGCAAACACTGACTGTGAGAGAGAATGCTGGACATAGGTGACCTGAAGCAAGAACCTGTTACTGACACAGGTGCTGATATTGAACACTGACTGTGCGAGAGCATTACTGGAAATAGATGACCTGAAACAAGAACTTGTTACTGACACAGGTAAAAACACTGACTGTGAGAGAGCATTACTGAAAATAGGGGACCTGAAACAAGAACCGGTTACTGATATAGGTGCAAACACTGACTGTGAGACAGAATTGCTTGAAATAGGTGATCTCAAGAAAGAACCTGGTACTGACATAAGAGAAGGCAATGACTTTGAAGGAGCATTAGTGAAAACAATTGATCTAGAGCTCAA
This sequence comes from Haliotis rubra, assembly GCF_003918875.1. NCBI lineage: Eukaryota > Metazoa > Mollusca > Gastropoda > Lepetellida > Haliotidae > Haliotis > Haliotis rubra. Next base: position 241,115 of record NW_025765023.1, on the reverse strand, counting down.
GAAAAAGAATCATTTTGAAGTTATAACAAAGTGTTGTGCATGTACTGAGTGTGGGAAAACATTTGGACAGTCATCGACCCTGGAGTATCATTTGAGGATTCACAGTGGAGTGAAGCCTTACCATTGTACTGAATGTGGGAAAGAATTTAGACAATCTGGTCACCTGAAGACACACATGAGCAGTCACAGTGCAGTCAAGCCTTATGAATGCAATGTGTGTGATAAAAAGTATAAACTTCCAGGTGATCTGCGGACACACATGAAGGTTCACAATGGAATCAAGACTTATCAGTGTGAGGTGTGTGAGAAAACGTTTACACAGTCTTGTGCCCTCAAAGACCATATGAGAATTCACAGTGGAATGAAGCCTTATGAGTGCACTGACTGTGGGAAACAATTCTCTCAGTCAGGTAACCTGACAAGACACATGTTGACACACAGTGGAATCAAGCCATATCAGTGTGATGAGTGTGGGCAAACGTTTGTACAATTGGTTCATTTGCAGGCTCATTTGAACAGTCACAGCGAAATCAAGCATTTGAAGTGTGGTGAATGTGGGAAAGAGTTTAAACAATCATCTTCGCTGAAGATCCACATTAGGAGTCACAGTGGAGTCAAGCCTCATCTATGTAACGAGTGTGGGAAAACATTTACACGCCAAGCTCTGCTGAAAGCTCATTTGAGGATTCACAGCAGAGTGAAGCCTTATAAGTGTACTGAATGTGGGAAAGAATTTAATCAATCAGGTAACCTGAATAGACACATGAGCAGTCACAGTTCAATCAAGCTTCATGCCTGAGAAAAGACATAAACTTCCATGTGATTTGCAGAGGCATGTGAGTGTTCACAGTGGAATCAAACCTTACCAGTGTGGGGAGTGTGATAAGACATTTTCACAAGCAAGTGCCCTGAAAATTCATTTGAGAATTGACAGTGCAATCAAGCCTTATCTGTGCACTGAGTGAGGGAAACAATTTAGACGATCAGATTTCCTGAAGAAACACTTGAGCATTCACAGAGAAGTCAAGCAATGCAAGTGTGGAGAATGTGAGAAAGAATTTACACAATCATCTTATCTGAAGATAGACGTGAATACTCAGTGGAATGGATCCTCATCTGTGAACTGAGTGTGCAAAAACATTTGCACTCTCATCCACCCTGAAATGGCATTTGAGGATTCACAATGTTGTGAAGCAAGTAAAACAGAACCTTTCCAGTGCAGTCAGTTGGACAAAACATTTACAAACTCATGTGCCATCCATAACCATCTGAGGAATCAAAGTGGAGTCAAGCCACATGTGTCAGGACTGTGGACATATTTGTTTTGCCTTAAATGGCATGAAAAAGCACTGCCATTTGGGAAGAAATTTACACATTCATCTGACCTTCATTGACACATAAAAGATCACAGTGAAGCCTTAAACCCCAAGCTAAAAGCTGTGTAAAACCATACTTGCTCACTCACTCACTCATCAGACATGTCAGAAGTCCTTTTTACTGTCAACTTTCCTTGTCTAGTCCTGGAGGTGATAGTATCTCCTTTTCCAAGCCTCAAGAGGATACAAGTGATGGGAAAGAGTCACTTCTGTCCGCTTCACTAGTGTGTGAGAGTAAACATTTAAACATTTTCAGAGTTGTCTTAGCACACAATGTGGTGTGTGTCACACTGTATTTCTTGCATTTCAGTAAGACCAGGTCACACTTACGATCCTGTAATCTCTCTCTTATCTTGCCCGCCAGATGTGAACCTGTTATGGGTGTCAGTTTTGTCCGTTTTGAAGGATTTTGTGAACGTTTCTGAACTTTTAAGTTACCATCTAAGAAGTGCATACACCAGTCAAGGTGCTTCCAGTACATGTTGCTTTCACAAGAGGTTTTCGCCTTGTTTGTGTAAATGGCCAAGATGATGGCAGAGACTCTCTGTCTATGGTCTTTTCTTTCAGTTAAGAGCTCTGTTGAGAGCTAAAAGAAGGCATAAGTAAATCAATCTTTTTGCCTTGGGAGCCTGCATGGATAGTCTCATTGGCAATGAAAATGGCAATGGTATTGGTTTGTTTGTTTGTTTTGTATCACAACCTCATCTCGAGACCGCTTCTATAGTCCATCCTTTATTGCAGTAATCTGTTCTTTAAGTGGGGCGGTGGGTAGCCTAATGATTAAAGCGTTGGCTCGTCATGCCGAAGACCCGGGTTCGAATCCCCACATGGGAACAATGTGTGAAGCCCATTTCTGGTGTCCCCCGCCGTGATGTTGCTGGAATATTGCTAAAAGCGGCGTAACACCAAACTCACTCAGTCTTCTTTAAGTGGCATATGGTATGAACAAATGTTATGGCTTGACTACCTCTTTACTACAATAGATGCTTGTTTCATTGTAGATGCTAACACCATTATCAAGCAGAGTGATACACTACATTATGCTGAAGGATAATATATACATGAAGGATATATCCAATTGAAGAGGTTGATGTACAATGTGATGACATTACTGATAGTTGTTGTGAATGTAGATAACGGCTATGAAGAAAGATGGACAAAGAGTACAATGTTCACAAATGGTGTTTTAAAGTAACAGGACTTTGGGTCCTGTAAGTTTCGAGATGTCTATCTGACCCATTGAAAATTCGCAGAACCCATAGAATAAAATTAAACACACATTTCAGATTTAACATTTCTTATAACTGGCATTGAAAATTATTAACAAACATACGAATTATGAACAGCAAACAAGTGTCACTTCTCACATATAACAACTTCAGTCAAAGTCATTGTGAAATATACAGTCAGACACTGGGGCCGTGGGTTGTACAGTTCTATCGGACCGTTGGCAAATCTGCGGTTTGTCAGAGGGTCAGGCACTATTCGTGAACATTGAGAGTAGGAAAGGGCTTTTCTTGATTTGCCTGGATTAGATGATGGTAAGCTGAAGGGATGTAATAACCTTGATCTCTGTTGATTGTTGGGTTGAGTTGTTCGATGCTGGTACCTCAATCAGTTTTCTGATCTTGTAGTCTGGTTGGTTGGCTTGAAGGATGTTGATGTTGTTCCAAAGGATGATATGATTGGGGGTAGTCTTTTTTCATCACAGATGCCTGATGTTCTTTGCTTGATTATGGTGTTAGCATCTACACCGAAACATAGCATCTGCTACAATAAAGAAGTTGTCAGTCCATAAAATTTGTTCCTTTTCAGCATAAATCTTGTCCAGAAATTTATATCATTTAACTTTAGCTTCTCAGCATTTTTTCTCAAGATTGTCACATTTTGCTCGTATCACATCTGTATCAGTTACCTGGATGTCCTGCATTTGGCATCATTGACACCCTATGGTTCCTGACATTTGTTGATTTGGTACATCCGCCGGAATAATAACTTTGGTAGACCTAAGTTAGTTTCTTTGCTTTACACTGCAATCAGCAATATATTCCAGCTGTTTAGCAGCAGTCTATAATCATTGAGTCTAGGACCTGACAATCCTGATCAACAACATGAGCATCGATCTCTGCAATTTAGATAGGATGTGGTGTTTCAACCAAGTCATCGAGCCTGACCACCCAGTTCTGTTAGTTGCCTCTTATGTCAAGCAACAGTTTGCTGAAGAACAATTCTAACCCGGATCTTCTTCGGTACATGGCAATGAAGTAACAGTGGGAGAATTGTAAGAATGGTTAATAATGACTATTGTTTCATTTTCAAATGTTTATCTATTTGTCCTAAAAGTATTTTGGAACTATGACACATGAGTTTTCACAGTGGAATCAAGCCTTATCAGTGTTCCGATTCTGGCAGAGACTTTGCACAATAAGTACGTTTGAAGAACCACATTAGTCAAAGCCGAATCACACCTTATCAGTGTAACCATGTGCCTTGCAGGCCCATCTGAGGAATTGCAGTGGAGTCAATCACATATGTAAGGAATGAGGGTAAAATGTTTTGAACTTACATGACATGAAAAAGCACATGTGCCACAGTAGAAAGATTCCATTTCAGATTAGTGAATTTGAGAAGGCATTTACTCGTGATTGACACTTAATGTCTTGTTTGCCTTCTGTCATGTACAACATTAAAAGTAATATTGTCTTCTATCCATTTTGGGTAGTCAGTCTAGTTTCTATGAACATTGTATTACTATTACTAAAATTGTGACACACAACAAATAGAATCAGTGTTTTAACTTTTACTGCTGCGAATGAAATGTTACAAAAAGAGAGAAAGACAAATGTATCAAGGTAAGGCAATGATAAACAATCGATAAAAACAAATGCAAATGGACCACAACACAAGAAAGTGTTCACAAATAAGTTCAGAGGGTAAGTAGTGAGTGTGTCCACCTTATGCATTGATACGACCTTACACCTTTGCGTCGTTGAGGGTACTAAACGTCAAAGTCCAGGGAAAGATCATTTCATATCCGAGGATGATTTGCGGAGTTCCTGCAGTGTTTCAGGATTCGGATGACGTGGTAAAGGTCACTCCATTTCATCCCAAACGTGTTCAGGGGTAGCCCAGTGGTTAAAGCGTTCACTCGTCACGGCAAAGGCCCGGGTTCGATTCCCTACATGGGTACAATGTGTGAAGCCCATTTCTGGGCCAAGATTTACAAAGCTCTCTTAGCGCTAAGATAGTCGTAAGTTAATGTTAATGGATGGCACTTCCGACTATCTTAGCGCTATGAGAGCTTCGAAAATCTAGGCCCTGGTGTCCTCTCTCCCTGACTCAAACATGTTCAAAGGGTAGCAAATCAAGTGATGTTGCAGTCCAGAGGAACACATTAACATTGATCTGCTGACCACACTGTAGCACAACTGGAGTGATCTGGCATTATCACGTTAGTCCAGGCCGTTCTGTTACAAAACCTTTTGTAAGACTTGGGTAATTGCTGTGGTTGCGTAACAATTACGTCTCACGGGAAAAGGGATGGGCAAGTGTGTCTATTGCGCCGAAGTGCTCCAGTCAAAGATGACACAACACAGAAAGACAGTAATAATATGTATTAAAATAAAAGTCTTGGTAACAGAGTTGCAAGTTCCGACTGCACAGTCCAGGTGAAACCTAAAAACAAGTTGGCTTGTTGTCACCTCGACAGTGCAGGCGGAAAGAGCCATTGTACAGATACAATAATGAAAATCAACAATAATCCGACTGATATGTAGGATGTGACGACAATTCTTATTAGGGGAAACAATATTATTAAAGAAAACAATATTGGTACAAAAGTATATGTGCATATATGAGCACACAACCCCAAAGAGTATTTACATAAATAACTTTAATTATATAACCCAGAGAATCGTCACACCCCTCCTTCAGAGGATTTACATAGGGCCCCACCTGAGGTGAGGTGAAAGTCACATTAACTTTAAGGGCCAATGGGAAATATAAAAATACATATATACATATATACATATATATATACACAAAGTGGGGCAATATTTATACCCAACACATTTGGAATATATGAAAACCGGTGTGATTGATATAAACAATAGCCACGACAGGACACCTGGACTGTATGACACATGTGGCTAAAGGGAAATGGGGTATGACTGCCTGTTGGATGGTCATACTAGTCAACATGAGGCTAGCTCCAACAATGTCGATACACCCAGTAGGTATACCACTTGGGGCTACCCAAAACGAACACCTAATCATAGTAAGTAAATTGATAATATGTAATAAACGGATATTACATGATTTATATTACTACAATTTGTAGGTATATTATTGGCCATATAATATTATACATTATATTATTATTGAATAAACTGACTTCACTTTCACATCAAGTGGGGAAACATACTAAAACATGATTGATGTAACAACATGTAGAAATATTACGTTTGATTGCGTAACGCCAGACGCGAAGAGAACGAGAAAATAATCTTGTTCAGAAAATAAACAATATTCAAATGCTGAATATGCTATTACCCATCAGTAGCACTTTACAGATGTACTTGATAAAGTGACATGAGATCATAGTAGGCTTTTGCTGTGTTAAGATAAACATGAAGCAGACGACGGACCCTAGTTTTGTTTACATCCGGTGCAGCCATTTGGTCATGAAGCCGAGGAGAGCCGAAGACAGCCAAGGCTGTGTGCTGCTCAGTGGAGAGGTCAGCACTGGTCAGTGAGCATGATCGCCACTAATTGGTTCCAGATGATACCGTGATACTCTAACTGAGCACATGGTTTGGAAACCGGGACAGTGATACAGCCACTTTTTAATTTAGAATAAAATGGCAAAAGAGTTCTGTTGTTAACAGCAACAAGTTGTAAATAAATGGAATTTTGAATTTAGCAATGAGCTAGAGACAATTTTGACTGGCAGGTCAAATAAGCAAATTAATGCTAAACACACTAAGGACTTTACTAAAATGAATTTCTAGATGAAAATATATTACAATGAGTACATGTCATTTATTCTTGCCATCGAGTGCACGTTTGGACAGTCACAGATGGGTGACCTTTCGCCAGTTTGGCACAACAAGAATAATTGATGACAGTGACCAACACTTGTTTTAGTTGTGATTTATCAAATTAAATAATGCATTAATTTAAAAGCCGCAGATAATTACTTATCCTGCTAAAAACATCACTATGCATTGGAATTTAATACAGAAGACCTAGTTGCAATATGGAAGCAAACTGAGGTTCTTACCTAAAAACAAGTTGGCTTGTTGTCACCTCGACAGTGCAGGCAGAAAGAGGAAGATTCCAGGCTTGGGGTCCCACGCTCCCTCTTGCCCCTGTCATGTGACAACATAGCCCCTGAGGATTGGCTAAAAACTGTTGCTATAGAACCCATGGCACCAGTGTCTTGAGCCCCAGAACCCTATCAGATAACTGGTAAAGGGCAGGATATTGGGTTACTTGTGCAAGAGACTAGGACAAAATATCCAGCTTTTACACTTTAATGTGGAATCACAATCATTTGTGTCCTTGCGCAACTGTTATCCCACCTCATAACGCCCCCAGATCCAAAATGATCCCCTTCTTGAATACCTGGCAAAATGTAAAGTGACACTACCTATATTTATTATAGTCTGTTTGCAGTGAAAACGTACCGATGAATTTCACTTCAACTAAAAATGTAAATCGAATACAGTGAAATTAAGATTGCAGATCCTCATAATTTTACCTTGCCAATAGAACATTTAAATCTCAGAATATTTTTTCAACTAAGATAAAAGTTGTTAACAAACGATCTTAGATTCAAATCGCTATTATTGGTTTGTATTACAAGGGGGTAAGCGCAGTAACTGGAACAGTGAAACAATTGCACGTGCGGTACGTGATGAGCGTTAACTTAAACCAACACTACGTGTTCTCGGTGTTTCATTTAATGTGCATACACTACTGCAAACAGACCATAGGCATTCAGCAGTGTCCGTCCTTTCGTACGGACGTACGTCCCGATTCTTGTGAACGCGATATACAGTACAACCAGGAATTATTGAGAATTTAAAGATTGTAATTTTGTATTTTTTTTCACTCATTACTCACATATTAAACGTGAATATTAGCTGAACATTACTCCAGATTCAAAGACAGGTGAACAGTTGTTATTTTGTCAAGTCACCATGGGCAGCAATGCAGGCTTCAATGCGGCGGGGCATACTACTGATCAAAGAAGTTAGAAAGTCGTAGTCCATGCTGTCCCAATATCGGACCACCTCTTCTTTCATTTCAGCAATATTTGTCAGATTTTTCTTATTGACACTTTCCTTCATAAGTCCCCAAACATTTTCTATTGGATTTAGGTCAGGGCTATAGCTTGGCCAATCTAATAATGTCAGATTTTGGGTCCGAAACCAGGCCTGTGAATGCTTTGAACGATGTTTTGGGTCGTTGTCCTGCTGGAAAATCCAAAAATTTCCATAGAACACGTGAGCAGATGGAAGTAAATGTCCCTCGAGAATATCTGTGTACCGCTCACTGTTCATATTCCCTTCAAATACACAGAGGGCGTTGCCCCTAACACAGATATGCCACCCCACACGTTAAATTTCGGACTGTACTTTGGGCGCTGATACAAAGGTTTTTCAGTTTGTTTGGTCCCGAATTTCAGTGTATTAGGAAACAGCCACACAGAACTTTCATCTGAGAAAATCACATTGTCCCAGTTAAAATTTCTATGCTGTAAGCACCAGTTCAACCTTCGCTCCTTTCGTTCAGGTTTCATGATCGGTGATGGAATTCCTCGACTCAAACCGAAACATGAGTCTCATTAACCTATTCAGATAATGACCTACTTTTCAGCCGATCCAAAATTTCTCGTGTGAAAAGAGACACCGCAAACAACTATGGTTACACTGAATTCCAATTCCTTGTTTCCAAAGAAAATGGTATTGATAAGTTAATTTTATTTTAAAACTTTAATCACGTCGTATGGCTATATCTTATGGCGAGGTGTAGGCAGCATGACCTTAACTAAGACGTCACAGACTGCCCTGTTTGATGAGGTCGTAAAAGATTCACAATTCATCTGGCTCACTGGTTACACCTAAAATGTTTTTTGCGCTTATTCATTGTAGTTTTGTAACGCACAATGTGATCGATATAATATCAAGTCCGTACCAGACCGCCAAATTTTTTGCTAGCGACAGAGGCTCGTTTTCAGATTTCCGTACGTCAGAGCAAGCTGTACGACAGAGCACGCCGCAAGACGTGTTTGTAAGGATAAGAAGGAGCGTAGTGTTGCAATATACAAGTGCTTAGATGTATCAAATAATACTGAATAATATTTATGTATCCAGTTGAATGAATTGGTCTCAAAATTCTGGACTGGTTATTGTATCTGTTGCGCAATAATACGAAACCCAGTCAGCCAGGAAACGAGACTGTTGTTCGTAATCAATGTTTTGACTTGTTCTGCCAACCCATTGCATGCAGCCCAGTTTTAATTGTCTCCTTACAGACAGCCACAGTACACACAATATACATGGAACTGAACGACCACGTTAATTAAAGGTGATCATCACATGCAATACGTGTTCCTGTCACCGAAGAAATATCAAGTTTCAGTAAATTGTTCTTGCAGCTCGATAACTTTGAAAATCAATTTATTTCGTTGTTCATAAGCGAATATGTGGTCTCGTCAACTAACAACTGCTAAAAGATGTCAAGTTATTAGTTTGAGGAATGAACCGATGACATGTGTCAACCAGGTCAGCGAGCCTGATCACCCGATCCCGTTAGTCGCCTCTTATGATAAGCATGGGATACTGAAGATCAATTCTAACCCGGATCTTCACGGGTATGAACAGAGAACAGCCTCGATAATCTCCAGGGTATACGTTACGATCACTCTCCACTAAACCCTGGATGCATCCACGGCTTGGCCCGAGAAATATATTACCTCCCTATCGGCGGTCTGTAAATAATCGAATCCAGTCATGATCACTATGAGTATCGATCTACGCAACTGGGTACGATGACATGTGTGAACCAAGTCTGACAACCCGATCCCGTTACTCGCCTCTTCTGACGACCACGGGTTGCTGAAGACCAGGGCCCTGTTTCACAAACGATACGGCTATCGTAAGTCAATGCTACAGTATAGGAGGTACGAATACTACGACTAAAGTTACGAGATCTTAGGCTGACGAGCGCTTTGTGAAATGGGGCCCCGTTCTAACCGGGATTTTCGCGCATCCGTCAACATGCTAATGGAATAATGTTGTCATGCTTTGTTGGCTATACCGAGCGGTAGGTTAGCCAAGTGATTAAAGCGTCCGCTTGTCATGCCGAAGACCCGGGTTCGATTCCCCACATGGGCACAATGTGTGAAGCCCATTTCTGTTACCCCCCGCCGGAATATTGCTGGAGTATTGCTAAAAGCGGCGTAAAACCATACTCATTTGTTGACTACACCAGGAGTTTGTCATATGTAACTGCTCAGGTAATATGTCGAATATGTCGATTAGTTTTGGGACCAGATGAAAATGAAAACACCCAAGTTAACCAGATAGAATAATTATTGTCATACATTACATACTTTCTACGACTAATGTGAACACGAGTGAGTGAGTGAGTTTAGTTTTACGCCACTTTTAGCAATATCCCAGCAATATCATGGCGGGGGACACCAGAAATGGGCTTCACGCATTGTGCCCATGTGGGGAATCGAACCCGGGTCTTCGGTGTGACGAGCGTACGCTTTAACCACTAGGCTACCTCACCGCACCATGTGAACATGAACACCTTTGTCATAACTTCTCTGTGAGTGGACACTTTTGTAAACAGCGTTCGAAACTGACGTCGGTCCTCGGGCCCGAAGCTGACTTAACCGTGAAGATCCGGGTTAGAATATTGATCTTCAGTAACCCATGCTTGTCGTAAGAGGCGACTAACGGGATCGGGTGGTCAGGCTCGCTGACTTGGTTGACACATGTCCTCGGTTCCCAATTGCGCAGATCGATGCTCATACTGTTGATCACTGGATTGTCTGGTCCAGACTCGATCATTTACAGACCGCCGCCATATAGCTGCAAGATTGCTGAGTGCGGCGTAAAACTAAACTCACTCTCTCACTCCCGAAGCCGACTGAAAACCACTTGGACCCACAGCTTTTGTTTTCTGCAGGTCCTTATGGCAGAGAAAGGGACAGTCAGGTATTCGAGAACGGATGGAACGGCACAGCACAGGTTAATGAATAAATTACTTTGTGAACGTGCTTCTCGAACACCTGGCTGTCCCTTTCTCTGCACTCCTCCCTTGAAAAACCAATATTTTAATGATAGATTGTTAAACAGCTTTTGTTTTAGGACAAAATTCTGCAAAACCTCACAGATTGGGTCTGATGTGATTATGATCAGCGTTTCATTGAATATGTTATGTTTATTAGTTTTCGAGTTAGATTGCACTATCGGTCCGCTTTTTTTCTGTAAGAGTATTATTTTTCAGAAAATATCATTCAGTAATTTCTATTTCAAATTTCTAAATTGAACTCTTTAACTCAGTTTGTTGGTTGTCACATTTTATATTTGCTGGGTATTGTTTATATTGTAGCTAAAATATAGGGCCCACACATTCTGACCAGGATCCACAACATTTTATGGTTCTGGGTCCTTAGGGCCTGCAGCTTTTCAGGGTTAAGGGCAAACACTGCTTGTAAACAATGTCAGTGGTATCTATCAAACCGTTTAGAACTTCATTTCAATTTTTATGTACATGTACACTGTTTTGTTTGAAAGTATACACACATAGGACAATGGACAGTATTCTTGGCAGGAAGACCGTGAACTATCAAGAACACGTGACATGTACATAAGGCGTACACTTGGAACAAATTTACACAAAATGATTACACTACTGCAGTAAGTAACAAATGTTATATTTGGGATTACACTTTCTTAGTAGAGTACATATGCTAGTACTTTTTGGGGGGTTGAGTTCATCCGGGATTCGAACCCACACCCTCAGAGTCAGGCACCTAATCGCCAGCACACAAAGTCAGCCGCCTTATCCGCTCAAGACTTTGTGTGCTGGCGATTAGGTGCCCGACTCTGAGGGTGTGGGTTCGAATCCCGGATGAACTCAACCCCAAAAAAGTACTAGCATATGTACTCTACTAAGAAAGTGTAATCCCAAATATAACATTTGTCAATTTGACCACTTTCTAAAGATGGCATTGTGTAATCACAACTACTGCAGTACCACAACATGTATCACAAGCACAATTAAAACTGTCGGAAAAATTCAAGATGAAAGTTTTGGCAGGAGCGCCCTCCAGATAAATATTTTCAGGTTACTAAGTGGCGTGCCGACCTATTTTTTCCCTTAGTTGTTCTGATTCACGATCACATGAGGCCATTCTGGTGATTGTGTCCGTTTCAGCTTCATTCGCAATACCAGATTGCTCCAGTGCCGTTTCTTGCATTGCCAACCCCGAAGAAGTTATTGCTCATGTATATATGCAGCTCGAGAAGCAGGGAGGTCACACACAAAGGAGACGGAGGAATGTAAGTATCAGCAACAGATTACAAGAAAACTGTGCGAATTGATACAAACATACATCACTTGGTAAAGTCCGCGAATGAAGTGGTGCCTCGTTTGCAAGCAACAGTGGTCATTTATCCGCGTAGTGGGCTAAGCAATTTTTTTATTTTCTGACCTGACATTCGGTCAGCTATAGCCAAGGACCAGGTATCACCTAGGGTACAACTATAACCGCACCGAGCCAAATCGTTAATTTTCGTAAACGAAACATTGATGTGTATCATATACGGTTTGTAGATATAAGAAGATATTGTTTGGTCACTCTGAAGAGTGCTTGGGTAGAATGTTATGATAGTTATAATCAGCTGTTAGACATACTCAGAAACAATATATTTTGCCATCAGTTTTTTCAATGTTGGAGCAAGGTTTGCAGAAAGAAATTTTAAAAAGATTGATTTAACAATGGCCAAATGTGGATATTTTTGCAAATTCCAAATTCACTTAATCCACACTAAGTATACCCCAGTAATAGGATCAATGTGTATCTGGTATTTCCTAAAAGGCACAATTTCACAAAAAATTATCGACAATATTGTGGCCTATATTGTATATATTGCATATGCTCTCACTTTAGCTTCCTATTGGTGCAATAAAAGACTTATTATCCCTTACGTCTTGGCTGAAATCAATAATTGAATCTTTGAGGCGATCAGCTTCCAATCAGAGAACACTTGCTACATGTGGAATGTAAACAATTGCTCCGTACATCGAAAACTGTTGCACGCAGTGTTGTCAGTGTTTGCCGAATGGTTTCAATCACAAGTTGCTTGTATGTTTTCTTCTAGGACTGAGTTAATCTGTGTTCAAAGGAGTTACAGGATATTCGTAAAGAGCACTCCACATAACTCCCTGGAAATAATGTTCAGCCGGTAGAGGGCGTGAGAGTCGATTAATGCAATGTTGCATTATTTCATTCAAACTTTTTAATTTAATATTGTTATCTAAATACGTAGTTTTGGGAGGACTAAATTATATGGTAGCTTCCCTCAGGGCTGATAGTATTAATTGAGAGAAATGCAATATTTATTTTTGGAGAAGTGTGGTGTGAAATAGAGCCTTTATCCTCACTGGGGAGTGTACAACCCAAGCTGCTTGTCAGACACAGGAAGGTGAACACTCTCATAACCGGTTATCCCTGCAGTATACTCAGTCATTGTCAGTCGTAAAGAGCATATTTTGTATAAACAACAGTGTTTCTGCTCCTCAGTTATTTTTTACTTTGACTGGTAAACTATGAATGGCATTTCACTGGTTGAAGGCCCCTGTGGAAGAAATTTCTGTTGAAACTTCTTACAATGTACTCAGAACAAGTGTAAATATTACCTCACTCTCTCAAAAAGAAAAGACCGCCTTCGTGGTGTAGTGGTTAGAGCGGAAGGTCGCGGGTTCGATCCCCGACCGCGTCATACCAAAAGACGTTAAATATGGTACTTGTTGGTCCCTGCCTGGCGCTCGGCATTAATGGATACAACGACTGGTTGGCTCGGAGTCCGTATAATATGACAGCTTGGAATTATCTAAGTAGTTAAGCTGTTCAGTAGGTACAGACAGGCTTTATGATCAGCCCTACACTGTTTACTTTGATTTCGAATGACCTAGTTGAGCTGATACAATCAGTAAACTTTTCTCAGGGATAATTTTGTGCAAACATCTTGAGGATATTTCTATCATGATAAACAAAAATGACTTCCTTTGTTTTCAGTGAACATTCACAAGCTAATGATGGAAATACAAAGCCAACCACAGAGTCCTGGCTCTGTTGCTGAAACAAATGTGACCATGGACTGTGAGTCAGCCTTGCTAGAAACACATGATTTACACGAACAAGATGTTTCTGACAAGACACAAGCAGATAAGAACCTTGTCTCTATTGACACAGACAGAAACCCAGACTATGAGAGAACATTGCTAGAAACACATGATTTCCAGGAACAAGATGACCTCAAGGACCAAGTCTCTTTTGACTCTGACCGAAACCCAGACTATGAGAGAACATTGCTAGAAACACATGATTTCCAGGAACAGGATGACCTCAAGGACCAAGTCTCTATTGACTCTGACCGAAACCCAGACTATGAGAGAACATTGCTAGAAGCACATGATTTCCAGGAACAAGATGACCTCAAGGACCAAGTCTCTATTGACTCTGACCGAAACCCAGACTATGAGAGAACAATTGTAGAACCAGGAGTGGTCAAGAAACGCAGAAATCGTAGGAGGACAGTTAAGCTGCCTCACGTTTGTGATGAGTGTGGGAGAACATTTGTTCAATCTGGTGACATGAAAAGGCATATGCTTCGTCACAGTGGCATCAAGCCTTATCAGTGTGGAGAGTGTGGAAAATCCTTTACACAGTCAGGTAGCTTGCACACTCATTTGAGGATTCACAGTGGGATCAAACCTTACAGGTGTGTTGAATGTGGGAAAGAATTTACACAATCTTGTAACCTTCAGTCGCACATGAGAAGTCACAATGGAATCAGACCGTACCAGTGTACCGAATGTGGGAAAGAATTCACACAATCTTGCAACCTTCAGTCACACATGAGGAGTCACAGTGGAATCAAACCTTACCGATGTACCGAATGTGGAAAAGAATTCACACAATCAAGTAACCTACAGTCACACATGAGAAGTCACACCGGAATCAAACCTTATAAGTGCAATGAGTGTGACAAAGCCTTTACCCGCTCAGGCCACCTGCAGGCCCATCTGAGGATTCACAGCGGAATCAGGCCATTTATGTGTCGAGAATGTGGGAGAACATTTACTCAATTAGGTGACATGAAAAGGCACATGCTTTGCCACAGTGGACTGAAGCCTTTTCAGTGTGGAGAGTGTGGGAAAGCATTTACACGCTCAGTTTATCTGCAGACACACATGGTAAGCCACACTGGGTTAGCCTCGCTGGGTTAGCCACTCTGGGTTGGCCATGCTGGGTTAGCCACTCTGGTTTGGCCACGCTGGGTTGGCCACGCTGGGTTGGCCACTCTGGGTTGGCCACGCTGGGTTGGCCACGCTGGGTTAGCCACACTGGATTGACATCGGATTAGTGAAATGAGTGTGAGAAAACTTTCTCCTGTATATGTTATAACTGAAAATTGATAACTCAATAAACGTAATGTCAGTTAATCCTTTGAGCACAGGATGTTATGTTATGTTTATGTGATGGGGTATTTACACCTAGAGTTGTGTGTTCACATATGTGTATCACCACTCCATGTAACTGCATGTACAACCTATGACGATCCGGGTTAGAATTGGTCTTCAGTAACCCATGCTTGTCGTAAGAGGCGACCAATGGGATCTGGTGGGTAGACACATTGACTTGGTAGACACACATCATCATATCCCATTTGTGTAGATTGATGCTCATGCAGTCGATCACTGGATTGTCTGGTCCAGACTCATTTATTTACAGATTATTGCCGAGTCCAGCATTAAACCACAAACACACAAACTGCACTGACAGGGAATCCTACCTACAACCCTTGAAGATCAAGATTAGAATTGCTGTTCAGCAACCCATGCTTGTCATAAGAGGCGACTAATGGGATCAGGTGGTCAGGCTCGCTGGCTTGGTTGGCGTTAAACCACAAACTGCACATACCTAGGGAATCAACATAAGATTAGGGATCGGTTTCACTATAACCAGGCTGCACCACTGCAGGTTTTAGTATTGGTATATATTTCTTTATTTCTCATATTGATCAGGTAAATTTTGCAAAGAAATATACTCTTGTAAAAAAGTAGGGGAACTTAATTTATAATTTCTGATTAAAAACATTGGAATATATATCGGAGTCAATCAATGTTTAGATGGTAATAATGAATGTTTTGAGAGTGCATCACCACTTGCACTTCCTTATGACCATAGTTGTTTGTAGAGTAGTCTCTCTTGAAAGATGATTGGTGTAAGACATGAAATTAGAATGTGTACGATTTTCATTTTCAAACAAAAAAAGAATGACAAAAAATCAAACACTAACAACTGTGATGCAAGATGATTGTTAAAAATGGTCTACAGTGATTTATAGACCTTCTTGAAAACAGTCAAAATCAAGAATGACACCCCCATGCACGTCTTTGTTAACGCTTATGCTTCTTATCCAAATTGAAAGTTCAGGTTCCCCTACTTTTTATGAAGAGTATATAAAAATTAAGATATTAGTTAAATAGCAACCATGATCAGTCAAAAAAAATCTTTCAGACATTGAGCAAAGTGAACTTTTCTGGAGAAATTGACCTTGAATATCACTCTGACATAGCTGACAATAGGGTTCTTGATAACATGGTGCAACCAATATTTTGATGGCACAGTCTGATTCATTCACTTGGTTTCACCTGGTGCAGTGTTAAAAAAAATGAAATTACCATGAATACTCCATGCATAAGTGAGTGAGTGAGTATGGTTTCACACAGCTTTTAGCAATATCACGGCAGGGGACACCAGAAATGGGCTTCACACATTGTTCCTGTGTGGAAAATCGAACCCGGGTCTACGGCGTGACGAGCCAACGCTTTATCCACTAGGCTAAACCCCACCCCCACCCCCCAGTTATTATTAACTTTATAATGTGTCACCTCATAGAGATGTAGTGTCCTGAATACATTGTTTAACAAGCTGTTACTTTCCCATGAAAAAAGGTTAAACAGGATCTCGTATTTGTAAAAGTACATCCAACTGCAATGGCTACTGCACGCTTCAGTGTATGTTATGTAAAATTCAGTGTATGTTGGGTATATTATACTGAGGGTAAAAAATAGGGATCACATGAAAACACAAATGTTCCTTTATTTTTTTCCAAGGTTACTTCAAAAGCCTTGTATTGCACAGCTTGTGAAGAAGCTTGGAAAGAAAGAAATGAACACTTCTGCTTTCATGTGATCCCTTAATTTTTTCCCTCAGTATATTTATTTCAATACAAGTATATTTTCTCTGATCAGATGGGGCAAATTTTACAAATAATCTGGGTCTGTTTCAGCCATAACCCTACACCGTACACCAATTGCACATCCTTGTCAGAAGAAAATGTTCACTGAAGTCTGATAACTTCAGTTTGTGGTCTATTTTCTGGATGATATTTTCTACCCACATTTTAAAAGGGAAATTGAGATAAGTTGCCATATTCACACTTGCATGGGTGAAATCTGAAGTGGGGTGTCTTGGGAACTTAGTGGTGGGTAACGTTGATACCCTTGGGTTTGAAACTTTGTATACACTACCATTGAGAAATGTAGTTCTCACTAATCCACAAAGATTTAACAGCTTATAGGTGTGATCTTGGAGTGTGTGAGTGAGTATTGTTTTATGTGGCTTCAAGCAATATTTCCGATATATCACAACAGAACAAAGGCCACTGGAAACAATCCTCACTATCATCTCTGTGGGGAATCGAACCTAGGTTTTCTTTATCCACTGGGCTACCC
The DNA here is from genome assembly GCF_003918875.1 of Haliotis rubra. Taxonomy (NCBI): domain Eukaryota; kingdom Metazoa; phylum Mollusca; class Gastropoda; order Lepetellida; family Haliotidae; genus Haliotis; species Haliotis rubra. Next base: position 223,686 of record NW_025765023.1, on the reverse strand, counting down.
CAAGGTGCAAATAATCTCAGATGACATTTTCAGGTATATAGTTATTCCATGAAGAATGAGGTGAGGTGAAATGGGGTACTCATATGACCATGTGCATGTGTGTGTATGTGTGGCTGCTTGTACTATCCCAGACTAAGCTAATTTTATAGTGCTAGCTCACTGAGATATGCATGGATAGTGAGTGAGTGAGTTTAGTTTTACACCGCACTCAGCAATATTCCAGCTATATGGTGGCAGTCTAAATAATCGAGTCTGGACCAGACAAGCCAGTGATCAACAACATGAGCTTCGATCTGCCCAATTGGGAACCGATGACATATGTCAAACAAGTCAGCCAGCCTGACCACCCGATCCCGTTAGTCGCAGCTTACGACAAGCATGGGTTACTGAAGATCAATATTCTAACCCTAACCATCACAGGTATAAGCATGAGTACCTCACTCAGACACATTATACCGACTCCACCCTACTCAGACACATTATACTGACTCCGAGCCGACCAGTCCTTGTACCCATTAATGCCGATCGCCAGACCGTGATCAACAAGTACCATATGTTAACGTCTTTCTGTACGACGTGGGCGGGGATTGACCCCGCGACCTTGCGCTCTCCGGGAGGATGCTCAAACCACTACACCACGAAGGCGGTCCCAATGAAGAAAGAGTGAAAACAAGCTCACTGTAGTTGATGTATAACAGCTACAGGTTTCATGTAGTTGACTAAAACATAACGGCTGTTTCTGAACTAAACTAAACGTTTGGAATTTCATGACTAATTCTTCCTGAATAAAAATATTGTTTCAATCTTAATGACTTTTCAGAATGTTGAATATAAATATATCATACTTGAGATCACATTGATTTTTGATAACAATGCAGGCACAGAATCCAGGTTGACGTGAAAAGATGCCTGTGGTGGATCATCAAACTTACAGGGTGGATGGTAAGGTTACTGACATGAGTGAGTGAGTGAGCATGGTTTTACGCTGCTTTTAGCAATCCTCCAGCAACATCACGGCGGGGGACACCAGAAATGGGTTTCTTACGGACATGATCTGCCCCCCCGGTAGTGAACTGTCAGCCTACTTCCGTTAAATCTAAAATTGAAGATCCACGAATTGCCCCAAGACTTGAAAATCAATTGTTCCATCCCAGCCTCGTCATACCAAAGCAATCGAAAGACAAAAGAAACATTTTGGTCTCAAGGATATTAAATTGAGACTGGTCTGGTCTGGTTGGAGGCAGTACTGTGTGTATGTGGATTTTTTATGTCTGTGTGTAAGTGGCTTTTAGCAATATTCCAGCAATACCTCGGCGGGGGACACCAGAAATGGACCTCACACATTGTACCCATGTGAAGAATCGAACCCGGGTCTTAGGCGTGATGAGCGAACGCTTTAACCACAAGGCTACCCCACCACCCCCTTGTGCAAATGGAATTTCTATGTTAACTGCGACATGATAGCTCGGCGAACAAGGTGCATGTTGAAATAAAACCGCCTCATATGAACGCGATGTTGAATCCCATTTTATTTCACGTCACACCACTCATCTGGACAATCTTTTTAGTGACCAATAATCATCTAACACGCACACCTGTCTTGGTCATTGTGACGTACCATAAAAGACTTTGTCCAAACAAGTCTACAGGGTCCCAAAGCAGGCAACATCAGTATCAAGAAAGCTGGCATGCATGTGGGGAATCGAACTTGGGGAGGTACAATGTGTAAAGCCTATTTCTGGTGTCCCCCGCCGTGATATTGCAGGAATATTGCTAAAAGCGGCGTAAAACTCAACTCACTCACTCACTCTAAAGGACCAATACAAGGCATGCAAAGAGCGATGCCAGTTTTCTTGATACTGATGTTGCCTGCTTAGGGACCCTGTAGGCTTGTTTGAACAATATTTTTTTAGAAAGAAGCGCTGTATATGTGAATGATCTGGAATTTCCGAACTATTTCTTTCACATGGAAGCATTTGGTGTTCACACAAATAGAGCTTGTTCCATGAAGATTCCAATTCGGCGAAAATGGGTCCAAAAATTCATTATGATTTACGGTATGTAGAAAATATGTAAATATACTGAGAGAAACAAATAATGGATCACTGGAAAATTCAAGCGTTCCTTTATAATTTTTCAGTTTTCATCGCCACAGCGCTATTCAGAGCTGGTGATGAAAACAGGAACGCTTGAATTTTCCTGTGATCCTTTATTTTTTTCTCTCAGTATATTATCCGTATTTGTTTCATAGTACATTGTGTTATTTTTATTCTACACGATTCTATATGATATTATGTTTACAAAATTTCAATTTAATTCATGAAGTATCATTAGAAAACGGCATCGCCAGTGAAGATTACTTGCCCAAACTGATTCCATTGAGCATGAAAATAGCAGTATCAATATAAATGAAAATGAGTGATGACACCTGTTGCCAACATAACCACGCTCACCATATTATTTGCATTAAAAAGTATGAAGGTGCTGTTTGCCTTACAATTCAAAGCAGTACTTCCTACCTACAACCCGGGTTAGAATTGATCTTCAGTAACCCATGCTTGTCGTAAGAAGCGGCTAACGGGTGGTCAGGCTCGCTGACTTGGTTGACACATGCCATCGTATACCAATAGGAAGGTCGATGTAGATCACTGGATTATCTGGTCCAGACTCGATTATTTACAGACCGCCGCCATATAGCTGGAATATTGCTGAGTGATGCGTTAAACAACAAACCAGCCTACAAACAGCGTGTTAAAAGTCGGAGTATTGACCATGCAGTCCTGTGATAACACCACATAGTGTGTTAACTATTTCTGTTGAAACTAAAATCAATATTCCAACAACTTGAGAGATTCTGCTGTTTACAGGGGTTATGGGGTAGCCTAGTGGTGAAAGCGTTCGCTCGTTACGCCGATGACCCGTGTTCGTCAATCCAGGTGTTGGTTAGGACTAAGCCGGATCACACACGACGCTAATTATTTGACAAGCGTAAACACCATAGATACAGATATACAATGAACGGTATATATATTTTCAGAGACTCGTGAAGATCCGGGTTAGAGGGCGGTGGGGTAGCCTAGTGGTCGCTCGTCACGCCGAAGACCCGGGTTCGATTCCCCACATGAGTACAATGTGTGAAGCCCATTTCTGGTGTCTCCCGCCGTGATATTGCTGGAATATTGCTAAAACTCAACTCACTCACGCACTCACTCTGAAGGGCCAAAACAAGGCATGCAAAGGGCGATACTGATGCTGCCTGCTTTGGGACCCCGTGGGCTTGTTTGAACAATATCTTTTAGAAAGAAGCGCTGTATATTTGAATATTTGAATATTGCTAAAAGCGGCGTAAAACCATATTCACTCACTCCGGGTTAGAACTGGTCTTCAGTAGCCCGTAAAAGGCGACTAACGGGGTTGGGTGGTCAGGCTCGCTGACATAATTGACACATGTCATCGGTCCCCAATTGCGGAGATTGATGCTCATGCTGTTGATCACTGGATTGTCTAACTCACTCATTTATGTAACCAGAAATTATCAAGTATAATTATGATGTAGTTGAAAGTGTCTTTTTAACCACTACACATCATTAATGTTTTGAAGGAAATTAGTAATTATGAATCTGTGAGTGTATCCTAATACATCATTGAGGCTCTTTTCGACAACTTTCTGTGTCAACTCTGTGTCAACATTTAAGGGGGGCGGTGGGGTAGCCTAGTGGTTAAAGCGTTGGCTCGTCACGCCGAAGGCCCGGGTTCGATTCCCCACATGGGTACAATTTGTGAAGCCCATTTCTGGTGTCCCCCGCCGTGATATTGCTGGAATATTGCTAAAAACGGCGTAAAACCATACTCAGTCAGTCAGTCAACATTTAAGGACTTGTTGAATGTGTCCCCAGCATGCAACACCATTACTTCCTGTTGTGGTTCCAGGATCGTGGTTCCTCTACCTTACATACAAGTTTTGGCTTCACTGTCTGCACTCAGAAAACTTAACATCAGCAATGCATTGAATCTGAAATGAAAGAGCAATGTGTCATCTCTGTTAAATGATTTACAGCTCGGTAAAAACGTGAAACGGAGCCAACAAATTCGTACCTCTTTCAATTTCGTCTCCTAATTAAATCGAAATGAATGAAAGCTTCATAATACAATATGGATTTTGAAATCTCCATTCCAAGCCCTTTAAGATGATTAAAATGCCCCCCCCAAAATGACATTTCAGGATAATTACGAACAGAGGTCTGTACAGGCTTGCTGTAGTGAGAAAGACGTCCACAAGAAACCCTTACCAAGGGCAAAGTGCTTGAGCATGTGTATCACTATCAAATAGCGCTGATATCAGGTGGTCGCAAAAAGGCGAGTGTATCCTTCCCACCAGTGGTTCACGTCACAAACACATGCAAAGGCAAGACAATTGCATATTTATGAAAAACAAACAGCAACAGCACAGGAACACATGTACCAAAGCAAAGTAGAAAATGGCATCAAATTGATCACTAGTGCGTCACACATGGGGATATCATCCATACTGTTCGACAACAGCCGTGAGTTTCTAAAACAACTTTCAATATGTATATTGTTCCAAATATTAATTATAATTAATAAATACAGTAAAGTACTGTCGGAAATAGAAAAAATCAACCTTTTTTTTTCTCATTTATATCTACAATTTATGTAGTTGATATGTGAAAGTGTGAAATATCTGTTAAACTAAGTTCGGCCTAACTGCAGTCTTAGTGGTAGGGAGATAGGAAACGTAGAAAAGGGACTTTACTGAAGAGAGATATAGTGCAAAAATGAACAAAGCGCTTTTTTCTATATCCAAAGTGACTTATTTGGAACAGACCATGGCTTTATGCAATTTAGCGTGCTATGATATTGTATTACAAAGAACACTTTTTCAAAGTTCATTTTGAAATGAAACTTACCTTCATTATAAACGATAGCTGACGTAAAAACTAATAACTTTAATACCGAAACTATAAGGATGTAGCTACCATGGAGTCTCACTGTCACTATAAAAAGAAACAGGTAGAAGGGGTCGTCTCAAAAGCAAAACCAAGACGGGTGTCGCAGACATTGGTTGGGGTCGGGCTAGGGGACAGAGATATCAGCTGAGATAAGATAATCCTTTAGGCGAATTAAACCAAGGAAGCTTTGCGCGATTTTACGAGTAAACACGCTTTTCTGAATATCCTATTACGCATCCCACTGAATGCCCAGTTAGGCCCATGGATGTGCGTTATTTCGCAATTGTGTAAATATTAGGGATACAGAGTAATAGCCTAAACACAGTTTTCTTTTCTATTTCCGACAGTACTTTCGTACGTACGTCATGCTTAAACAGTCCTTTCCTAAAACCAGTATGAGCATACGCTGATATATATAGAAAATACATGCTTAATAGATATATTATTTCATCATGGGGCCTCACATGTAGACTATGCCCACTCTTTCTGGACAATACGTATGCTTATTTTCAAAACATTTGTACATATTCTCATATATAACTCACCCAGAGTCAGCAGACATCCAGGAGGGGCGGTGGGGGTAGCCTAGTGGTTAAAGCGTTCAGTCTACCAAACCACGAATGCATGAAACCATTAAATGCATGAATGTCCTCTTCCTGTGAGAAAAAGAGATTCAAATGAAGGCATCAGTCCATAAGATAATTCGTGTAATGGCATTGCATCGAACTGCACTCCGGCATCAGTGTCCAGAATATGAAAAGGTGGTTCCCACCCACAAATGTTCCCCAAACCTGTTAAAAATTAGGTGATGTTTAGTCGTCACCATTCTCCGCATACTGAGTCCGTTTTAATATTTGTGCACTAACCGTTTGGTACAATGCCGTTTCCCATGTTGTCAGTGTATTTGTTGTCAACACAGGAAACTACCCTTTCTAGGCTTGACTCAAGTGTGTAAGTATGTATGTGAAGGTGTGTGTGTGCACTAGGGCGTCACTTGAGTGTAAGTAACACCTGCAGAATAGATCACAAATGACTTCGGAGGGCTAAATGGGTTGTGTCTCGATCGTTTGTGGGTGAATTTGGACAGTTGGTGACGGTTTACCGGGCGCAGCCTATAGCGCGCCCACTGCCTCGCTATATCGCTGCTTGCCCCACTATCCAGTGCTCTCCAGTGACACTTCTTCGGAGGCAAACGATCCTGAGCTGGCACATCTTTACGGTGTAAACAACGCTTTTCGATCCTAAGGGTTACGTTTAGGATCAGGTACACTTTTCCTTAGAGAACCCACACTTCTTTAGAGGCAAACAACCATTTGATCTGTAAGGTTTAGGGTGTAGCCTAGTGGTTAAAGCGTTGGCTCGTCACGCCGAAGACCCGGGTTCGATTCCCCACATGGGCACAATGTGTTAAGCCCATTTCTGGTGTCCCCCGCCGTGATATTGCTGGAAAATTGCTAAAAGCGGCGTAAAACTAAACTCAGTCAGTCAGTCAGTCAGTGTAAGGTTTAGGGTTAGACCTTAACTTAGCTCTAGGGCAGATTATATCCAATTGAAACACATTTCGACACATCCGTTGGTGCCAGTGGTAGATAGTTCAGATAGTTTTGGGTCAAACTACCGTGGACATATTTATTTAGGAAACAAACATTGTTAGTGGGATAAATGTGAAGTCGTAAAACCTGTTCTGGGGGAGATAGTAGCATAGTTCATTGTACATATACAGCTGTATCATGTGAGTGTGTTCATGAATTACAATAACAAATTGTTTAGGATAAATGAGTGAGTGAGTTTAGTTTCACGCCACCTTTAGCAATATCCCAGCAGGGGGCACCAAAAATATGCTTCTCACACTGTACCCATGTGCTAAATCGAACCCGGGTCTTCGGTGTGACAAGCGAACGCTTTAACCACTAGGCCACTCCACCACCATATGTGATAGGTGAGCTTAAGGTGACATATATCTCAGTACACCTACAGAATACCAGATACCTACCAGTCATATTGATTAGCGTGTCACGTCACACTAACCCTAACGCTAACCCTGACCCTAACCCTGACCCTAACCCTAACCCTAACCAAAAGTAAACTTGCCTGCTTTCAAAGATAATGGAAGGTACCTGGTATTCTGTAGTCTTACCCATATCTCAAACACATGCAAAGACAAGTCAACTGTTGACCTGAGAAGACATGGAAACATGGTACAAGTGACAATATGGAATAGCATTTTTGTCATTGATGCATGATATTTGGAAATGCTCTCCACATACGTAACATAAAGTTATTGTAAAAACTTTACTGTAACCTTCAAAACACATTTGTGTTATAGTCATATTACACTGTTTGAAATCTTCATAGAAAGATATATCGTTTCCCAATTGCGCAGGTCGATGCCCATGCTGTTGATCACTGGATTGTCTGGTCCAGACTCGATTATTTACAGACCGCCCCCATATAACAGGAATATTGCTGAGTGTGGCGTAAAACTAAACTCACTCACTCAGAAAAGAAAGATGATGCATAATTGTACCTCAGTTAGAAATAAACACACTTAAGCCTGAAGCTGCTGATATATAGGGAAAGTAGATTACATGTATTGGAAAGTCATGTGGGATTTGAACATGAACACACTAAAGCCGATATATAGGGAAAGTAGACTACATGTATTGGAAAGTTGACGTTTGTCATGTTGGATTTGAAAATCCAATGTCTTGACAGAACTGAGCTTGGTACTTTTGCAGATCTGATTGCAAAAATTCAGCATGTGACATTATATTCTGTTCCTGCCCCAGTTGTTCTTGGGGGATGCTTGTTGAATCATCTTTATTTAATACATGAACAGGATAAAGTAAAGTAACAACTCTTTCCTGTTTTCAGTGACCAACACATTATCCAAGTAAGTGATGGAGATACAATGAGAACCATAGAATATTGACTGTGTCACTAAAACAAATGTAATCATGGACTGTGAGAGAGCATTGCCAGATTTAGGTGATCTGAAGAAAGAACCTGTTACGGACACTGGTGGCTATTTTGACTATGAGAGAGTATTAGAAACAAGTGATCTCAAACAAGGTGTTACTGACACAGATGGAAACACTGACTGTGAGAGAGCATTAGTGGACGTAGGTGACCTGAAACAAGAACCCGTTCCTGATGTAGGTGCAAACAGTGACTGTGAGAGAACATTACTGAAAACAAATGACCTGAAACAAGAACCTGTTACTGACACAGGTGCAAACACTGACTGTGAGAGAGAAATGCTGGACATAGATGACCTGAAACAAGAACCTCTTACTAACAGGGGTGGCAATTTTGACTGTGAAAGAGCTTTAGAAACAAGTGATCTCAAGATAGAACCTGTGACTGACAAAAGTGGAAACACTGACTATGAAGGAATATTGCCAGAAATAGCTAGTCTTGGAAAAGAGCCTGTTGTTGAAACAGGTAGAAAAACTGTCTGTGAGAGAACATTACTAGAAATAGATGACCTGAAACAAGAACCTGTTACTGATATTGGTGCAAACACTGACTGTGCGAGAGCATTACTGGAAATAGATGATCTCAAACAAGAACCCGTTGCTGATATAGGTGCAAACACTTACTATGAAAGAAAAATGCTGGACATAAGTGACCTGAAAAAACAAGAACCCGTTGCTGATATAGGTGCAAACACTTACTGTGAAAGAAAAATGCTGGACATAAGTGACCTGAAACAAGAACCCATTACTGACACAGGTGGAAACACTGACTGTGAGAGAGCATTACTGGAAATAGATGACCTGAAACAAGAACCTGTTACTGATATAGGTGCAAACACTGACTGTGAGAGTGCATTACAGGACATAGATGACCTGAAACAAGAACCTGTTACTGATATAGGAACAGACACTGACTGTGAGAGAGAAGTGCTGGAAATAGATGACCTGAAACAAGAACCTGTTACTGATATAGGTGCAAACACTGACTGTGAGAGAGAATTGCTGGACATAGGGGACCTGAAACAAGAACCTGTTACTGATATAGGTGCAAACACTGACTGTGAGAGAGAAGTGCTGGAAATAGATGACCTGAAACAAGAACCTGTTTCTTTCTCAGGTGCAAACACTGACTGTGAGAAAGGTGTGATGGAAACAGGTGATGTCAAGAAAAGCAAAGGTTGTGAGGTTCCAGCAAAGCAATCATATACTTGTAATGAATGTGGGAAAACATGTACATGTGTATCTGCCCTGAAAATTCATTTGAGGATTCATAGTGGAGTGAAGCCTTACCAGTGTGCTGAATGTGGGAAAGAATTTAAACAGTCTGGTCACCTGAAGACACACATGAGCAGTCACAGTACAATCAAGCCTTATGAGTGTAGTGTGTGTGATAAAAGATATAAACTAGCGGGTGATCTGCGGGCACACATGAAGATTCACAATGGAATCAAGCCCTATCAGTGTGGGGAGTGTAAGAGAATGTTTGCACAGTCATGTGCCCTGAAGGCACACATGAGAATTCACAGTGGAATCAAGCCATTTCAGTGTGGTGAATGTAAGAAGATGTTCACACAGTCAAGTTCTTTGAAGGCACACATGAGGATACACAGTGGAATCAAGCCTTATGAGTGCACTGAATGTGGGAAACAGTTCACGCAATCATACACCCTGACGAGACACATGTGGACTCACAGTGTAACCAAGCCTTATCAGTGTGATCGGTGCGAGGAAACATTTGTGCAGTTGGAGGAGTTGCAAGCTCATGCTAATCATCACAGTGAAAGGAAGAATTTCCAATGTGGGGAATGTGGGGAAGAATTTACACAATCATCTGTCCTAAAGAAACACTTGAGGAGTCACAGCAGAGTCGAGCCTTATCTGTGTAATGATTGTGAGAAAACATTTACAAGCTTAGCTCTCCTGGACAGCCATTTGAAGATTCACAGTGAAGTAGTCAAGCCCTATCAGTGTACAGAATGTGGGAAAGAATTTACACATCCTGGCCACCTGAAGACACACATGAACAGCCACAGTGTAAACAAGCCTCATGCGTGCAATGTGTGTGATAAAAGATATATACTACCAGGTGATCTGCAGACACACATGAGGGTGCACAATGGAATCAAGCCTTGTCAATGTCCTGAATGTGGGAAGAAGTTTAGACATGCAAACAGCCTGGCAAAGCATGTCTTGACTCACCGCGTAACCAAGCCTTATCAGTGTGGTCAGTGTGAGGAAGCATTTGTCCAATCGAAAGAACTGCGAGCTCATTGGAGTCATCACAGTGGAATTAAGAATTTAAAGTGTGGTGAATGTGGGAAAAGATTCGCACAGACAAGCAGCTTGAACAGACACTTGAAGATTCACAGTGGCATCAAGCCATATGAGTGTACTGAATGTGGGAAAAGATTCACACAGTCAAGCAGCTTGGAGTACCATATGAGGAATCAAAGAAGGATCAAACCTTATCAGTGTAATCAGTGTGAGAAAACATTTATACACACATGTGCCGTGCAGATCCATCTGAAGAATCACAGTGGAGTCAAGCCATATATGTGTAAGAAATGTGGGGGATCTTTTGTGAACTTAAATGACTTGAAAAAGCACATTTGTCACAGTGAGGTGAAGCCTTTTCAGTGTGTTGAGTGTGGGGAAGAATTTACACATTCATCTGACTTGCATAAACACACAGGAAGTCACATCAAAATCAAGCCTCATGTGTGTGATGAATGTGGGAAAGCATTTAAACTTCCAAGTCACCTGCAGACCCATCTGAAGATTCATAATGTAGTGAAGCCTTTTAAATGTGGTGCATGTGGGAAAGACTTCACACATGCATGCACCTTGCAGGCACACATGAGGTTTCACAGTGGAATCAAGCCATATCAGTGTACCGATTGTGGGAAAGAATTTACACAATCACGTAGTTTGAAGAACCACATTAGTCAAAGTAGAATAAAACCTTATCAGTGTAGTCAGTGTGATAAAACATTTACACACTCTTGTGCTGTGCAGGTCCATCTGAGGAATCACAGTGGATTCAAGCCACATATGTGTCAGGACTGTGGGCGAAATTTTATGCATTTAAATGACTTGAAAGAGCACATGTGTCACACTGAAGCCTTTTCGGTACAGTGAATGTGAGTAGAGATTTGCTCATTCATCCGACCAGCCGAGACATATGGGATCGCAGTGAAATCAAGCCAGACAGTGGAGAGAGGTCTCAGTACCATATATGGTCAAGCATACAGTTGATCTTCAAACCTTGAATTAGTGGGATTTGAAGGTTTACATGGGTTAAAAGATCTCTCATGTTTCCGACCAGCAATGTTAACCGACATCTGATACCCACTGATGATGTTTGACAGTGACACTTGGCATTAAGAAAAACGGTTCCAGGAACTCTTTTGGTTTAAAGGCTTCCAATGTATCTGGATTCCTTGATCATACATATTAGTATTCTGCAAATAAACTTAAAATGAGCTTTGGCTCAATTACAATTGTCCAGCCAGCTGACAACAAAACGGCCCATAAGACAGACCTCCCAAAAGACAGACAGCTTAAAACAACACATTTTATGGTTGGTTGCATAAGGCTTAAATAAGCTGTACCCTTGATAACAGTGGTATGAGCCCTGATGAAAAAAGACAACATTAGGTATGAACTATAGTTTTATCAATTCATTTTTGAGCATATGACTTATTTTCCTCCCTAGTCTCTCGTACAGACCCTGAAGCAAATATATCCAAGAAAGCCCATGCAAGTCTAGAAAATGTGGCAAGTCTAGATTTCCTCAGCTTCTGAAAATGAAGAAAGTCTCAGGGCTCCTTTTCATTATATTATATTTTTCTTTACTATGAACATATTTCAATAAAATATGTTCATTTCAGAGACTAGTTAGTCTATTTCCTCCCCAAATCAATGATGTTTTCCTATGAATTTTATTCCTACAACCTCTAGAAGTACCTTTCTGGGATGGGACATACTCTGCTCTTCTTAGGCCAGGTCATTAATTAAATAGGGGTGGACAGCCTGGCTCAGCTAATTATTGTACCCATTGAGTCTGTTTTATGGGAGGTCTGTCTTTTGGGAGTGATCCCACCACACCATTGGAGAGCTTGAAGTAAGCAAGAGCAGGATCATGTCAGAGTAGTGAGTATAATTTGATACAACATATGTTTTCTTTAAATCATCACTGCATTTCCCTAAATACATTTTTATTTATATTGTTGTACTGAAATAAACTATGACATAGAAAAAAAATGCAGCCATAAATGAAATTACATTTTCGTAACCTGAAAGTCACGATCACCTGTCCTTGTAACCTAACACGTGATGTCTAACAGGTGAACCTGACATCGATATCTAACAGGTGAACCTGACATCGATATCTAACAGGTGAACCTGACATCGATATCTAACAGGTGAACCTGACATCGATATCTAACAGGTGAACCTGTGACATCGATATCTAACAGGTGAACCTGACATTGATATCTAACAGGTGAACCTGACATCGATATCTAACAGGTGAACCTGACATCGATATCTAACAGGTGAACCTAACATCGGTTCGGGATGTGTGTGTGTGTGTGTGTGTGTGTGTGTGTGTGTGTGTGTGTGTATGAGCGAGAGAAGGCTAGGGAGGAGGGTGTCACTTGCTTTTAGCATAACTTTTAGGTGGGGGGTCATTCACATTGTACATGCTTGTCCATAAGACTCATGCCAAGCCATAGATTATGTACGGTGCCTTAGTACATGTCGCATGTAGTGAAATGGGTTCTGTGTTGGGTTTTTTCCATCTATTTAGAACGGTGCTCATGCTGTTGACCACTGGATTGTGACAATGTCTGGATGTCTGGTCCAGACTCGGTTGTTTACAGATGGCCGAATATTGCTGAGTGCCGCGTTAAACAACAAACAAAACAAACGAAACTGACATGCAAATTGGCTATTTATGTGTTTATGAATGGGGAGGTTTTCTTGAATTGAGTGAAAAAGCAGCTGGTACCAGCACTTCATCAAACATTCTGTTTTGTTATGGACAACGCACCATATCATAGTGGTCAGGTTTCAGATGCAAAGCTCCAACATCCAAAAGCAGAAAAGGTGGTGTGGTAACATGGCTAGAAAAATAACTAAACTAGTTTTCTATGACACAATAAAGCGCAACAAAACAACACCAAGCTAGAAGGTAGATCAATATCTCTAAGCCATGACACTTTACGTTTACTGCCTTATCATTGCGATCTCATTTCAACAGCACTTAACGCAACAATACCACGCTCAAACTTTCAGACACCCAAAACGAAGTACACAAAACCATAAGTAAAATGAAATAGAGAATCAGTACTGGATAAAAAAGTGTTTTAGATTATGCCGCCATTCAACCAGTCATCATAAGTACACAATCTGAGAAGTGAAAGTGAATCAGGAATTTCATCAGATTCCAGTCCGGAAGAGTTTTGATACAACCCCTAAACGTTGACATCCTCGGCTGCACGTGCTTCCCGCCATTGAGGCTATTCCTGCAACAGTACCACTGTTTCTTTACCCTCCTAAAACTTCACACGGAAAATCAAAACAAAATTATATTAGTTTGTCACAAAATGATGATACATGTAGTTTTTTCAGCAACTTTTGTATGGTGGAGACAAACGTTATGAAACTTTGTTCCAGAGTTGGTCTGATGTTTTCATTACATTCTGCGTTGAAATGAATGTTTGATCGTGAAATTACGATTTGGAGTTGTGATTCACCGGTATCATTTTGACCCAAACAGACCATACAAGGCTAATTCGTCCCCGCAAATCAAGAGGATCTATAATGATATTAATTATTAGGAGGATACGGACACTTTCATGGCAATCTTCTGTCACATTTTCACTGCAGAATTAAACTTCAAGCTTCAAAGCATTTCACAATTATTAGTGTTTCTACATGAACCTGTGAGTTCATTTAATTCTTTTTTTTTATTAAACATGGTTAAAAGGTACCGTTTTAGCCTCGCAGTAGTAACCGACTTCGCTCTGTGCAAGGTTCAGGTTTCAGCAAAATGTAAACCAAAAGTTTGTTTGAGTGGCATTTTAGAAGTTGAGACGTACAATATATAACAAGTTTTATGGATAACAACTTCTTTATTTTCGTGAGTGCGACGTTTCGATACAGATTCTTGTACCGTTGTCAAGCAAGAGTGATACATGAAGTGTAGGAGCTGCATATATATACTGTATATAACAATGAAACAACATAATAGACAAAGGAAACAACATAATTGCCATGATTGGCTAAGCAGTAAGCTGATGAAGCCAGTAAGTACATAAAGGATAATGAGTGGAAGCCAGAGATGTAGTTACAATGTCATGTTTATACAATGGATGCGATGTTTATACAATAGACTGGGCTTGGTGGAGGAGTGGATCATAAGCAGATGGAATGAAGTATCCTTGGTCACGGTTGATGGTAGGCTTGTCTGCTTATGATCCACTCCTCCACCAAGCCCAGTCTATTGTATAAACATCGCATCCATTGTATAAACATCTCATTGTAACTACATCTCTGGCTTCCACTCACTATCCTTTATGTACTTACTGGCTTCATCAGCTTACTGCTTAGCCAATCATGGCAATTATGTTGTTTCCTTTGTCTATTATGTTGTTTCATTGTTATATACAGTATATATATGCAGCTCCTACACTTCATGTATCACTCTTGCTTGACAACGGTACAAGAATCTGTATCGAAACGTCGCACTCACGAAAATAAAGAAGTTGTTATCCATAAAACTTGTTATATATTAAACCAAAAGTCACTGTGTTCTTTAATCTGATTGGTCTAAAAACGTGATCGAATGGTGATTCCAGGTTTCACTGCGTATTAATACGTGTAAATAATCGGTACTTTTTTGCTTCCACAACTTTCAAGATGTCTTCAACAGCACCTCAAAATTTGGACTTTCCAAATTTCCGTGTTGGCACCATTGTTCAAAGACGTTTTTGGAGAACTAGTTAAGAACATCTTGGAATTACTAAAGCAGGATGATTGTAAGTTTTTAAATTAAAAAAAACAATAGATCAAGAAATAGATGCTAATATTTTTGGAAGAACTAATGCAGAATGATTGCCAGTTTTTAAATTAAAAAACAATACATCAAGTTTTAAGGAATAACAAATAATACAGCATGATTTTAGGCGAAACACTGTATGGGGTGTAGAAGATATTCAAACGTAAGACATCCAAAAATTTTAACAAACCTAGACATTCAGAGTTATGTCCCCTGCCACCCACATAACAACACTGTTATTTCCATCTGTCCTTGTTGTGAAATTACTGCCGTTTTGGTGAGGTGCCGTTTTTTATGTTAACCCAACAAAGGGACACCACTCGAAAGCTAAATCATAGCAGGGGAAAATCTACAGCGTCTTCCACAGCGACGAACGCATCGGCCGCATCAGCTGCAATAGATCTTATCGTGAATTGTGTGAAAGGTAGGTTATTTCAGTCTGCTTGAGTAGGTGTTCGTTTGGTGATGATGTAGCTAGTTATGAGCTGGTTTAAACAAACTTCTGCGTTTCTCTCTGGCTGCGAGCAGTTATCGCGAAGCTGACTGGCTGCCGAACAGTTACTGCCATAAGGCTTCCTAATGACGTCACGGGAGCGGGCTTTACAAGTTGGAAAATGGCATAAAATAAAAGCTGCAATGCGTCGTAAACGTGCACTTATCCCACAAATAAACAATCTTCATAAACAATAAGAGCAATACTTAACAGAATCATTACGACATCATCAATACATGTTATCTCCCCTTTGTTTACAATAGATTGATCTCGCAAAGGTTCTATCTTTTATAAACCTCTTACTAGATGAGGTTATAGGTAGCCTAATAGATAAAGGATTAAAAAGACAACTAACAGCTACCGTTAAAAGAGATGAGGAGGAGGACTGAAGTTATTCAGCTCCCATAATTAGCCCACAGAACTATATGCATTGCGGTCATGTAAGACTACACACCAGTGACACCTAGGTGCATGATAAATGGGACATTCTGTATCACGATTTAACAGAACTTGAAGAAACATGCGAGATTAATAGATTAGGAAAATATGATACCATTTATATTTTCTATGCTATAAATATTCAAACAGTTTCAAAAGGTGATTGAAGGATAAGCCTGTTCTCTTTCAATTTTACTGGCAACTACATACAAATGTACCCTCGTGTCATGGGTTTCCGTGGTATTAAGAAATTTACGACTATGAATAGTATGAATATCATCGCTTATATTGCCAAGTCATATAAACAGAACATAGTGTTTGATGACATACCTTTGTCTCATCTAATGTTAATAAAACACTTTTGTCATTCTGAAGTTCATTGTCCGTATTGGACGACAGGCGGCCATTGTGCACACACTCTGGTGACGTCATATGTTTCCGTGGTATTTCCTGCAGATCAAATTACGGGCGCACAGCACATGTCACAATCTCACACGTTGTCAACAGCCAATCCGGGAGTGTCAGTGTCGGTTTACAGTAATAACGAAGTTGATAAATTGTAATACAGTAAACGAGTTTGTAGTAATTAACACAATAGTGACATTTCTTCAACATAAATTTCCAGTTCATAATATATGTAGAGTTGATCAACGGGATATGTGAAATGAACAGTGAAAAAACAACTTAAGAGATGACCCTAAAGGGCTTCCATAGTTTAAAAATAGAGCTGGGAAGCCCCCCTCAGGTCACGGTATTGTTTTTATTGATGACATCAGCTAGCAGACAATCGGGAGCGATGTTTGGAAAACTTGGAAGCTGAATAAGTTTTTAGAAAATGTTCGTAAAGATCGCACAAAACGTGCATTACGTGCTGGACATAAAGTTGCATTAGTATTTAATAGTTGATGACTGTACGTACGCAAATTGATGAAAGTCTGAACATGTTTTGCTCAGAGCCGTGCCGATCGACTGGTGAACGTAAACAATCGATAGGTGGTGCAATTTGGTGGGTGGCTTGTGAGAAATTGTGTCATTAGAAAATACCACGGAAACGGAAGTATCACAGAATCATTTGACGGCATGGTACTATTTTGTGAGCAAAATTGATTGAACCATAGAAAATATTTATAGTATAACTGGTACTGTTTTATCTGAATGAAATCTCAGCAACATTTTATAAACGGACTGAAATCTACATGAAAAACTTGAAATTGATTCACATAAACTGGATATATACTGGCCACATAAAGAAACTGTGCATTGTCAAAATATCATCCCAGTTGATAATTACGATAACAATGTCAAAGGTACATATAAACTTTAATGGAGGGATCATGAGACCATAACAAGTCGGGAGAATTTCAATTGAAAAGTCAATCACAATGATGTCACGAGTCCATAAGCGGGACAGGGGTCAATCAACCATGTCACAAGCTCAATAACGAGTATGTCCACCATCGGCATTGAGAACAGCAGTGCAATGACGACACATAGAGCCTGTCAAACATGCCAGAAAGGCTTGTGGGATGTCAAGCCAGATTCTCTCAAGTTCTGTTGCAAGGTCAAGGACGTTATCTGGCGGATGAGGAAGACGGTATAGACGTCGATCCATCTCGTCCCAAACATGCTCTATCGGGGAGAGATTCGGTGAATTTGCAGGCCAAGGCAGTAAGTCAACGTTGTGGTGTTGCAAGAAATCCATAGCAACCCTTGCCGTATAAGGGCGGGCATTGTCTTGTTGGAATGTTAACCCAGGGCCATAACGTTGCAGAAAAGGAATTGCCACAGGTCGAAGAATCTGATCCCTGTTGCCCTGAACAATCACCAAAGGGGTTCTTTGGCGTGCTGTTATTCCACCCCAAATCATCACGGAATCACCTCCAAAGCGATTCCTCTCCAAGACTCAGGCGCGTTCTCCCACACGTCCATAGGCACGTTGACGTCCATCACTATGGGAAATGTTAAACCTGGACTCTACTGTAAAAACAACATTTCTCCACCAAAACAAGGGTCTGCGGACATGATTTCTGCACCACATTCGGCGAGCTTGTCGATGACGTGTCAGGATAGGCTGTATGGCGGGACGTTGTGGTCTGATCCCGTGATGACTTAAACTTTGTCAAACTGAGTTGGGGTGGATATGGTGAAGTCCTGGGATGGTTCGGGCAGTCTTCACTGCAGTCTGAAACCTGTGGCGCAGATGGGTCACCCTAATCCATCTGTCCTGTCTTGGCGTTGTTACACAGAACGTGGCCGATCGACGACATAATTTGTGTTCTGGTAGCGTCTCACCAGTGCAGAAATGGTGTTCTGGTGGCAGTGGAAATCTGCAGCCACTTGTCATTGAGACATTCCCCCACGGACCATCCCAATGGCCCCATGACGTTGTGCAGACATGAGCCTTGGCATGCTATGCGTTTCAATAGCCGTTTAATTTATTGAACGATCGCAAGGGCAGGGTTGAGCTTTCCAATTGACAGTATTGTGTGGCATTCATTTGCTCTGTTTCTCTTTCCCGGAATGCATGAGAAACAAAAGTTTCTTTATGTGCCTAGTATATAACGCATAGTTATAATGAAAAACACACCAGTCTTTTTCTTAAATTAGAAAAATCATTAACTTAGGCTCCTTGTAGTGAGTGAGTGTCGTTTTACGTCGCAGTCAGCAATTTTCCAGCTATATGGCGGCCGTCTGTAAACAATCAAGTCTCGACCAGACAATCAACAGCATGAAAATTGATATACACAATTGGGATACAATGACACATCAGCCAAGTCATCGAACAAGACCACATGATCCCGTTAGTCGCCTCTTATGACAAGCATGGATTACGGAAGATCAATTCTAAACTGGATTTTCACGAGGGGTAGGATACGTGTTATAAGCTCTAGAAAGGTTCCAGTGTCTTTTTCACTGCCAGTATTTTTTTTTTATAATATTGGTATTTTTGAAGCTGAAATTACTGAAGCACAAATACTTTAAGTATTTCAAATGCTTTAATAGTAGGTGGTGCAGGCTTATTAATCAAGCGTCTTAAAATTTGGCTCAGGAAATGAAAAGATTTGTGACTGACACAGAGATGACTTTATATCCCATGGTATTACATGTCTTTGGGGGAAACTGTCATGAAATCATTTACAATTTGATGTACCGTTTAGTGAAAAACTATTGCAAACACCGTCCAGTCAAATCACCTCACCCAACCACATCTCAAATATTCAAGTTAGCCCTTCAAATTATTGGACTTCCTTTACTCAGAATATTTTCTGTTGCTGTTAAGTTTTGCTTGGAATAGCATTCTCACCAAGCATGATACTCAAAATTTATTCAAATATACAGACTATGAGACCAGGGGTATCTCTGTCAAACCATTGAAAAGCCCTTGGTGTTCAGGGTCACCATCACTATAGTTCAAGCCACCTGATAAGTTAATTAATATCTTGTTCAGTTACCTGTTCAGTTACCGGTAATATTGTCTCTTGTTACTGAAGTAGGAGCTTAGTGCAATGCTTCTGAAAATGGGTGTACATTCAATTTGCAATAAATAAATGTAGATCAATCTGAGAACATGGATGAACGCATACCAATGATGTTTTTGCCAATCAGATGACTGTTTGCTAAGGATGCTGAGGTGTTGATGCGCTAAAACTAAAAGGGATGGGCTCATATGTCCTGGGTTCATATGTTACGGAGATGCTGAATCAAATTGCTTGATCTCTTGAACAATTCATGTAGAATATAAAATAAATCACTAGATTGTATTATTCTCAGTATTGAGTTATGCACCTTCATGCCCACAATCAACCTGAATCCCAGACTCAAAGCTGTATTTGCTCAACTTACTTGTTTGTGAGTGGCCAGACAAAGAAGTGAGTGAGTGAGCAGTTTGACGCCGCACTCAGCAATATTCCAGCTTTTTGGCGACGGTCTGTAAATAATCGAGTCTGGAGTAGACAATCCAGTGATCAACAGCATGAGCATTGATCTGCGCAATTGGGAACCGATGACATGTGTCAACCAAGCCAGCGAGCCTGACCACCCGATCCCGTTCGTAGCCTCTTACAACAAGCATGGGTTACTGAAGGCTCATTCTAACCCGGACCTTCACAGGTAGACAAAGAAGTGCAATGTAGGTACACATTTCGACAAGCCACATAAATTAGGTTAGTTAAGTGGTCTAGACAGATTCATAATTTTAGACAGTCAAATAAAAAAAGTTGTTTAACAAACGGTCATTATTTTGTTGTAGAACAGTCAGGTAATCAACAAGCGTGTGCAGTGAAATTTCAATTCCACACATACAACTCGCACACATGGCTGTTCTACCAGCCAGTGGTCCCCCCTCGTAAGAAATAGTGAAAAGTAACAACAACATAATGATCGTTTGTTAAACAACATTTTTATTTGGGTGTCCAAAATTATGAGACAAATCATCAGAGTTGGTCTGTCGATTTCATGTGACTGCAAAGTTTGATCTTGTTGCATTTATTAGATTTTGTGTTAGTGAGCAATGTTAGTCTAAAATGAAATCAATCGAACTATACCATGGAGTCAAAGTTATTGCCAAGGTAATAACATTCCAACATCTTAAAATAAAATAGCACAGGGCTCTTCTAATTCATACCTTGATCTCTCTCTCTGTTCAAGGTTTATGAATGAATAGGTGTTAGTTTTAGAAATATGAAATGAAATTTTAATTATCAGCTTCTCCATATTGAAAGAGGTTAGTTCCCTTTCAGATAAATCATAAGTTTAATCAGACAAAAAGAGGAACTAAATTGCATGCTCCTGAAGTTGTGTTTATTTTACCCTTGAAAATAGAAAATATATGCTCAGAAAAGTCTTTTATCTTTGGTTTTATTCAAATTTTATGACTTTTCCAGCCCATGTATTAATAGTTCCTTGTGTCCTCTTTGAAAATATACACATAAAAGTACATTTTGGTCTCAGTATGAGACTATAAAACTTATTCTCTGAAAAGTTGAACTTTTCAATTTTTTACCCCATAATAGGATTTAGCATAAATTTATTTGACTTTTCTCACCCATGTATTAGTAGTACCTTGTGTTCTCTTTGAAAATATCCATAAAAGTACATTTGTGTCCCAATGTGAAATTTAAAATGATATTCTTTGAAAATTTCAACTTTTTAACTTTTTACCCCAAAATAGGACTTTGCTTAACATTATTTGACTTTTCTAATCCATTTATTAGTAGTACCTTGTGTTCTCTTTGAAAAAATATATAAAAAGGTGAATTTGTATCTATGTGATATTTTAAAAATAATTCACTGAAAATTTCAATTTTTCAAATTTTTAGCCCCAAAAATAGGACTTAGCATCATATTTCAAGGGAGGACTTTTTAGTACTCATTAGTTATAACTTTAACATGTTGAAAATACTCAGATCATTTCTGTACCAATTATTTGGAGGTTTTGTCACAATTTGACTGGACTATTAGTAGGATCCAAATGCACAGCGCTCATTCGATGCCTCTCCTGGCTCGGCTGTGATGGCTACCGTTTGGGCTGATTGGTCATTCACGTCGGCTCCACATATTGCAGGCGGAATAATTCTTATTGACTACATTAATTGTAATTGCACGACAAAAAGTAATAATTTTTATAACTTCCGAAAAAGTCACTTTATCATCATGTAGCTTAACTTAAGTGTATTTTTAGATTATTTTCTCGATGTCGGGTCGAGTCAAACCTTGCATGGAGACAATCTTGAAGATAAAGGCATTTGATAAATACAGTGGTAATAAAATATGAAGATCGCACGTAACACTGAAATTTTTGGATGTGTACATAATAACGGCTTTAATTAATAATTAAGAATTCGACGAACCGGAAATGATATGCCCGGTATTACTTTGCATGGGTATAAATAAAGTATCACCACGAGTTGCACGAGACGAATACATGTTCAACATGTGCTTAAATAATGATGTGGAGCGCCTCATATCTGATCAGGAATAGCATGTATTGCATTGATTTTCAACCATTTATTAATATTTAGTAGTCCAATAAAACACCAGGTTCAGATGCATTATGATACATTATGATACATTATGAAGGTACTGTTACCTTATTTTGGTGGATAGATACGTTCATGTCAACATTGCGCTTCAAAACAGTTTGCATTGAGGCCGAGTAACAGACAAGTTGTCTAGTTTGAATCGAAAGAGGTGTATGGAAATATTTGGCTATTATGTTATATGAAATGGAAATTGTTTGTTGCAGTTTGAGGCTTCTTTGACCAGTCCTGTGCTACCTTGAAAACGATACACTTTGTGGCCCTTTACTGAAGTTTCTATTAATATATTTTCTGGAATTCCCCTTTTGAACCTTGTCAATAATATTGCTTTTATAAATACTAATATAGGTATACATAAAATTGTTAATAAGAAAATAGAAAAAAATAATATTTTGTATTGTGTTTACATATCATTAAAATGAAACAAATGTTTGAGAAATGATCCTGAAAAAATTGAATGCCTCACTGAACCGCAAGATCCAGACATCGTCAGAAATGTCTTGAAAGATGAAGATAGATCACATTTGCCATGGATGTTCAGTTGTGATAAAAAATGAAGTGTACTAGTTTTGAAAATACATGTGTTCATGATATATGTTTGTGAAGATAAGAATGTGTACTTACCTTGCTTCCCAGTGCGTTAAACATCAGACATCTAAGGCAAACTGGATGCAAACTACGACAGGTTTGTATGGTATTGTGCTATGTAAAGCAACTCTATGTTTACAGGGTGTATACGTATATATTTCAGGCTTTGAATGTGATTGTATAGATGATTGTTTCTATGCATAAATACGTCACAGACCTTACTATAAGGTGTGAAATGACATCTGAAGAACGAGAGAGAGAGAGCAGGCATTATCTTGTGATTACCCAATATATAAATTTATGTTTGGTCTTCAGCAACACATGGATGTAAGATGTGACTAACAGGATAAAGTAGTCAGGTTCGCTGAGTTGGTCGTTGCATGTCATCATATCTGACTTGAGTGTAGTGATTTGAATGCATACATGTTTGAACGGCATACTTCTTCTACTCCATCCTACCCCTGCCACCATTCCTATGAAGACACATTGCATTCTTTCTTCATCACGTCACCATAAGATGGAAAAATTAAATCGCACATTTGATGGGTAAATCAGATGTAATATTCACAGATTGCTTGCTCTCTTATTATGTTGTTTAGTATCTGATATTTGTTGCATTTATGTATAAAGGTAATTGAACATTATTCACATAAGCTTGTTTATGAATCCATAATCACTTTTGGTGAGTGAAATATGTTTCAGATATCCATGGTCCAAGTATACCCTCTTGTCAAACCTTGTCTTTTGAATTTTGAATAAGGCACTATAGTGGAATGATAGTCAGATGATACACCATTTGATACAGATATTGTGTTTGGTTGTTGTGTTGATGTTTATGTCTGCTTCCAACTATTAAGTTGATTTCGCATAAGTGATTTACTTGAAGGTGCCTAATGGTTAAAGCGTTCACCCGTCACGCTGAATACCAGGGTTCTCTTACCCCACATGGGTACAATGTGTAAAGCCAGTTTCTGTGTCCCCTGCCGTTATATTGCTGGAATGTTTCTAAAAGCGAAGTAAAACGAAACTCACCAACTGCCCGAAATAAGAGTAGGGTGCATGAAGTGAACCACACATTCCAGGTTGGAACCAAACTTTGCAAGAAGACAATTTGAGCAGACTTTCTCGGAGGCTATAGATCATACTTTGAATTCTTGTAGTTTCATGTCTTACTTCTGTACATATATCCTGTCAAATATCACACTGTAACGATTGTGATGATTAAGTTTAATGTGTGCTGATACGATTCCCTCAGTGTATTATAAATCAACCCAAAATCATTATTGCTCCTATTTTTGTAAAATCAAAGAAAGCTCTCTTTTTTTCAGAGTAATTACTGATGCTACTTCAGTGTGACTTATTCACTTTCCAAAAGTAAATTTGACTATATTATGAGTATTTGTTTATGAATCATCATAGTGATGATAACAAGTTTTCATCAATCGGTGAAAATATCTTAACTCACTGATGGCAGCCATCATAAACATGCAAAGTCCAGTCCATTGATCACCTGAACAAGCATGGGAACAAAGGGTGCACAGCCTTAAAGATCCTGATTAGAATTGGTCTTCAGAAGCCCATGCTACTGTCGTAAAAGGACGTCTAACAGGATTGGGTGGTCAGGCTTGCTGACTTGGTTGGCACATGTTATCGCATCCCAATTGCGTAGATCGATGGGGAACTTTAATGTTTTACCCTTGTCAGAGAGATATCTCAAGAGCCATTCACTGGAGTTTCTTCATATTAAACACCAAGCTTTAACTAGGGATGGTGCAGGGCCCAGTCAGTTTTGGTGACCTTCACTTAATCTTCAAGGTCACGGCGACACTTTGAAGATTTCAGCATGTTAACCTGCATGTTAAAGATTGTCAGCAAGATATCTCAAGAACCATTCACTGGATTTTCTTAGACATAGACTTTCAAGACTTCCCTTGAATGTTTTTCAATAAGCATTTTCTTTATTGCTTTTTTTGCATATTTCATACACTAAGACATTTATGTCAAAGTGAGTCTTAAAAATATTTGTGAGTTTGAACAGCTACAGAGTAAGATATCAAGAGAGGTTGACTGGACAATTTTTTGTTGACATTTAACGTCATCTTAAACTTCACTTTCATTACTTTTTGAGTTTGATTTGATAATTTTTCGGCTGGGGATTATGTCTCCTTAGTGACAATGCTTGTTCTTTATCTTTTCAGTGGTGTGTAAGCCATCTTATATACAGGCAAGATAGCCAAATACCTGTCACACTGACAATTTACAATTGGCAAGGTGTTTAACCCTGAACATCTTGCCATTGTCCTCCATCCTGAAATATGACAAAGAAAGTCTTGTTGTGAATAGAGTCGGGTATTGCAGAGAATTTTCATATTGCGATGTGAAAGCATATATTGCGATATTTATTGCAATATATTGCAAGGGGTTTTTTTTAACAAAAAACTACTCATAATCGAGTTAATGCCTGATTTATAAAGCAAAAACATCAAAATCACTGTGCTTGATTAAGTTTTAGTAAAAGCTTTTAATCATGACAAAATAAATATTATTTAGAACAAATGGAACAAGGAAAAGAACAATTTATCATCAACAGTGGTTACTTATTTGAACTAGTTTCTCCACTCACAAAAGGCCCTGAGATTTAAGACAGCCACTTGGCCTGGTCAGCACATATGAGAGATCACTGGTCATTAACAAGTAAATATTTTAAAAATTCAATCCAAAACATTGCGAAACACTTGAACAAAAAAAGACTTCCAAACCGAACTTCATTTCCAGTGTAAAAAACGGAAATATTTGAAGATTTTCGAGTGTTACAAAGTTTTCCAAATGCATGCTGAAATACTGGTTTTCGATCAGCAATACATATTGATTTCATGTATGATTTCATGTATATTGCACCCTAGTTGTGATCGGATACTATCAAGCCTCTAAACAAATGAAATTGTTCTGTAAAATTGATGAAAATTAAAAAAAACATT
This sequence comes from Haliotis rubra, assembly GCF_003918875.1. Taxonomy (NCBI): domain Eukaryota; kingdom Metazoa; phylum Mollusca; class Gastropoda; order Lepetellida; family Haliotidae; genus Haliotis; species Haliotis rubra. The sequence goes on along the minus strand of NW_025765023.1, from coordinate 198,140 downwards.
CACTTTAATTGCTTTTTGTTTGATGCATTTCTTATTAAAGCAAACATTTATAGTAAATGATAATATTTATTCGGTTGATCATGCTTTTTGGGGGAAGTAAGAACTCATGCTCCACCGATACTGGTGTGTATTTTCCTTGATGGGATGGGTGGCAGTGTAACCGAGTGGTTAAAGCATTCGCTCGTCAGGCCAAAGACCTGTGTTTCTAATTCCCTGATGGATACAATGTGTAAAGCCCATTTCTGGTGTCCCCTGCCGTGATATTGTGGCATGAAACTAAACTCACTAACTCACTCACTTCATGAACATGATAAAGAAAATGGTGACTCCTATGTTTTCAGTGAACAGCATATCATCCACAATCTGATGATGGACGGCCAAGGCTCTGTCAATGAAACACATTTGAGAGACTGTGAGAGAGCATTTCTAGAAACAAGTGAAGTCCAAAAAGAGCCTGTTACTGACACAGGTGGTCTCAAGAAACATTCTGTTACTGACACAGGTGGCAACACTGACTGTGAGAGAGAATTACTGGACATAGATGACCTGAAACAAGAGCCTGTTACTGACTCAGGTGGTCTCAAGAAACATTCTGTTACTGACACAGGTGGCAACACTGACTGTGAGAGAACACTGATGCTGGTAACAGATGATGCTAAGAAAAGCAAAGTCTGTGAGGTTCCATCAAGGCATCGTCATAAGTGTGGAGAATGTGGGAAAGTGTTTCGACGTTCAAGTACCCTGAACACTCATTTGAGGATTCACAGTGGAGAGAAGCCTCATAAATGTACTAAATGTGGGAAGGAGTTTACACAATCATGGACCTTGAAGTCACACATGACCACTCACACTGCAATGAGGCCTTATGAATGCACTGTGTGTGATAAAAAGTATAAACGTCCAGAACATCTCCGGACACACATGTTGACACACTCTGGAATCAAGCCTTATAAGTGTGGTGAGTGTGGGAAATCGTATACATACCAACATGCCCTCAAAGTTCATTTGAGAATTCACAGTGGAATGGAGCCTTATCAGTGTGATAAGTGTGGGAAAACGTTTACATACCCACATTCCCTCAAAGTTCATTTGAGAATTCACAGTAGAGTCAAGCCTTATCAGTGTGGCAAGTGTGGGAAACAGTTTCCATTCTCAGAGACCCTAATGAGACACATGTTGACACATATTGGAATCAAGCCTTATGAATGTACTGAATGTGGGAAACGATTCACACAATCATGGAACCTGAGGAGGCACATGCGGACACATAATGGAGTCAAGCCTTATCAGTGTGGTGAGCATGAGAGAAAGTTCACAGATTCAAATGCCCTCGAAGTTCATTTGAGAATTCACAGTGGAATCAAGCCTTATCAGTGTGATAAGTGTGGGAAAACATTTGTACTAAATCATGTACTACAGGATCATTTAAATACTCACAGTGAAATCGAGCATTTCACACGTGAATGTGGGAAACAATTTCCGCAATCATCTACCTTGCAGAAACAACAGCAAAGCCAACAACAGAATCATGGCTCTGTCACTGAAAAAAATTTGAGAGACTGTGACAGAGCATTACTAGAAACAAGTGATGTCCAAAAAGAGCCTGTTACTGATGCAGGTGAAATCACTGACTGTGAGAGAGCATCACTGGAAACAGTTGATCTCAAACAAGAACCTGTTACTAATATAGGTGCAAATACTGAATGTGAGAGAGCATTATTTGAAACATGTGATGTCCAACAAGAACCTGTTACTGACACAGGTGGCAACACTGACTGTGAGAGAGAATTACTGGACATAGGGGACCTGAAGCAAGAACCTGTTACTGATTCAGGTGGTCTCAAGAAACATTCTGTTACTGATGTAGGTGGAAACATTGACTGTGAGAGAACACTGATGCTGGTAACAGATGATGCTGAGAACAGTAAAGTCTGTGAGGTTCCATCAAGGCATCGTCACAAGTGTGGAGAATGTGGGAAAGTGTTTCAACGTTTATGTCACCTGAACACCCATTTGAGGATTCACAGTGGAGAGAAACCTTATAAGTGTACTAAATGTGGGAAAACGTTTTCACAATCATGTCACTTGAAGTCACACATGAGCAGTCACAGTACAATCAAGCCTTATGAATGCAGTGTGTGTGATAAAAGGTATAAACGTCTATGTGATCTCCAGACACACAAGAAGGTTCACAGTGGAATCAAGCCTTATGGGTGCGCTAAATGTGGAAAACAATTCACAAAATCAAGTAACCTGACGAGACACATGTTGATTCACAGTGGAATCAAGCCTTATGAGTGTGGTGAGTGTGGGAAAACATTTCTACTAAAGGATGCACTGAAGGCCCATTTAAATACTCACAGTAAAGTCAAGCATTTCAAGTGTGGGGAATGTGGGAAAGAATTTATGCAGTTGTCTACCTTGCAGAAACACATGAATATTCATATTTGAAAGGTCACAGTGGAGGTTCCATTAAGGCATCGTCATAAGTGTGGTGAATGTGGGAAAACGTTTCCTCGTTCATTTGAATTTGACCTGAACAGTCATTTGAGGATTCACAGTGGTGAGAAGCCTTATAAATGTACTAAATGTGGGAAGAAGTTTCCACAAGCAAGTCAGTTGAAGTCACACATGACCAGTCAGAGTGCAATGAAGTGTGTGTGATAAAAGCTGTATACGTCTAAGTCATCTCCAGACACACATGAGGGTTCACACTGGAATCAAGCCTATCAGTGTGGTGATTGTAAGAAAACATTTACACATTCAAGTAACCTGCCCGTTCATTCAAGGATTCTCTGTGAAATCAAGCTGTATGAGTGCGCTGAATGTGGAACACAATTCACAATTGTGTAACCTGACGATTGACCCACAGTATAAAGTAGTAGTCATAGTAGAAAGGTTACAGTGGAGTGAAGAATTCAGTGTGGCGAAGGTGTGAAAGAATATACACTCTTGTTGAATTTGCAGAGACACATGAGGTGCCACTGTGGTATCAAGCCATATTAGTATGCTGAACAGGGGAAAGCGTTCACACAATCATGTAGACTGAAGTGAGACGTTAGGAGTCAAAGTAGAAGCAAACCATGTCAGTGTAGTGAGTGTGAGGAAACATTTACACACTCGTGTGTCCAACAGGCCCATCCGAGAATTCACAATGGGGTCAAACCACGTATGTGTCAGAAATGTGGGCGAAAAAGGCACATGCGAAATCATAGTGGTGTGAAGCCTTTTCTATGAGGTGAATGTGGGAAAACATTTACCTTGCCTTGCTTGTCTCATTCCAGACCAGAGAAACCGAATTATCTGTTTCATATTAAGACTTCTGCTGAAATATGTGGTCAACTTTAGATACTGACTACCTGTTGACAAAGCTGCTCTGGTTTGAGCTCAAATTAGCTTGTGCAACCAATGGTTATAAGCAGACTGCACCCAGTGTATTCAGGACAATAACTCATAAACTGCATAGATACCATTTACGCAAGATCTTAAGTTCTTAACAAACAATAACGTTCAATTCTTATGATGTTTATGTTAACAAGCTGTTTATGTGTATACTACAGATCACCAAATAGCCCCAGTCAAATCCCTCTTCATCGTATATATTTACATCCTCATTCATTCCTTGAAGGAAAACACAAAGCGACAACAAGTCAAAGTATTTTGTTTACTCTAGAGCCTTAAACAGGAAGCCAGATATACATCAGCACAAATCCATTCATGGACACAAAATGACCGAAGTAAAACTAGAGGCAGTTCCAATCATGATTGAAGCTGACAGAAGAGAACACTTGACAAAAGCTATCAGTCTATGTCTATTGGTGTTTTATACTGTTTTGCAAATTGTATTTTGTAGCGAAGCTCATCATTCTTTTGTTCAGGTTGTATTAGTATAAGCGGGTTTTTTCCTTTTTAACAGATCTATGTTTTTGTCTGAAAATAGATATTAAAGAAATAACTATAAAATCAGTCATACTGTAATAACATGGCCGCCATCTAACTGGAATATTGCTAAGTGTGGCATTAAACAACAACAAAACAAAACACAAAATTCAATGTCTTATCCTCTGATGTTGCCCTTTTGTGGCCTAAAAGGGCCACTGATCCAGAGCAATTAATGTTTCTCACCAACAGTGTAACTCACGGGAGAAAACAATAACAAAAGCAACTACCAGTCCACGGAAATTGCTCTGGATCAGTGGCCCTTTAACAGTCTCGGGTGTGTACCATACGATGGCCATGGTGGGCAGGCATTTGTCACAGATCAAAGAAAGTGTTGACTTTGTTAAACATTTTAGCATTATATGTGGGCACAATGAGCAGTGCACAATGTCAACATGGGCTTGCAGGGAATGGAAAACTGAAATCGTGATTATTGCACATCACGGAAACCAAAGGCCCAGCAGCTACTGTTATGCCTTCGTAAATGGCACTACACAATTCGGGGTCACTTCATCTAGGATTTCAGGGTTTGAAGTTGAACAAATAGGAGCAGTTTTAGTGCTACAGTCACAAGCAAATGCTCACCAGTGATATAGGATCTGCAGTCAAGCTATCATCTGGACAGCCAGAGCACCAGTCAGGCACTGGATGGGGGGATGAGGGTTGCATGATCTATATGGACAGTCTATGTCTGAACAAGCCAGGTCCAGCTTGTGCATGGGCAGGAAAGACAAGTCTATATGGAGTCTGATATGGATGTCCAGCCAATTCACTTGCCTTCACCTATCGGAGCAAACTTGAAACTTTGTCATTAGCCAACCTATCATGGTGCCTTAATGACATTCTTAGCGAGGCTGTGGATGAAGAGTGAGTGAGTGAGTTTGGTTTTACGCCACTTTTAGCAATATTCCAGCACCATCACGGCGGGGGACGCCAGAAATGGGCCTCACACATTTTGCCCATGTGGGGAATCGAACCCGGGTCTTCGGCGTGATGAGCGAATGCATTAACCACTAGGCTACCCCAACGCCCCTGTGGATGAAGAGCATCATCTCACCTAAAGTACAGTCAACGCTCGTTAATCCGACACTCCTGGTTGAAGAGAAATATGTCGGATTAACGAAAATGTCTGATTAATGTATACTGAGTCAAAAAAGAAACTTCACATTCTTTCTTCAGGGCACTATAAAAGAACAAGAGATGGTAAGATGGTTAAATTGTTATTATTTCATTGCTGAGGTCTGTGTGATGTACGCGATACACTGACAGTGCCATAATCAGTTCCATTAGGCTACACCGCCGCTCCAAAACATGGGTATGCAGAATGTAAAGTCACAAGAATAAAAATACGAAATTTCTCAGTTCAATATCGTGTATGGCCGCCCCGCGCATACACCACTGCCAAACACCGTCTCCTCATCGCCTGATGCTTGTGAACACGTGGTTGGGGATTCTGCGCCATTGCTCTTGCAAGGCAGCGCCAAGTTCCTGCAAATTCTGAGGTTGGTTCCTAAGACCATGAAGCCTTCTCCCAAGTGCATCCTAAACGTGCTCTATTGGATTAAGGTCAGGGGACCTCGATGGCCAGTCCATGATGTTGATTCCAGCGTTTTGAAGGAAATTTCGTGTCAACATGGCGGTATGCGGCCGAGCATTATCATGCTGGAACTGTAGACCTGGGCCATGAGCCGCCATGAAAGGAACGAGTTCAGGGGTGAGCACCTGGTCGCGGTAAGCAGCAGCTGTCAGGTTTCCACAGATGACCAAAAGTCGGGAACAGTTGTTCCCACAGAAAGCACCCCACATCATGCAACTTCCGCCCCCGAATCTGTCGACTTCCTGTACACAACACTGGGCATACCGTTCGCGACGTCGTCTCCAGACTCTATGCCTGCCGTCCGCGAATCTGAGGGTGAACCTGGATTCATCACTAAAGACGACTCGATTCCAGTCTCTCTAGGTCCATCGGAGGTGACGTTGGGCCCACAGCAGACGTTGACGTTGATGAACGGCGTCAATATTGGCCCACGATATGGACGTCGAGAATGGAGATTTCGAATGGTCTGTGAAGACAGTCGACCTCTAAACATCTCAGCCCTGGTTCGTGTAGCCGGCAGAAATCTGTCACGTAGGTGACGTAGGACGATTTGACGGTCTTCTGCTCGTGACGTCACGCGTGGACGACCCGACCTTGGGCGATCAGAAGGGGTGCTAGTTTGTTGTAGACGACCTCGCAAGTCATACACAGTACGACGGCTGCATCCCATTGCTCTTGCGACGTCAATAACTGATCTTCCCACTTGCAACATGCCAACGTCACGTTCACGTTGCACATTTGACAACCTTGGCAGTTTAAGTACTGTTAGAACTGTGGTTTAAAAGTGTTTTTTCAATTCTTGAGGCCAATGCAAACACGTGCATATGAAGAAAACTTCGATGCGAAGATCACGTGATCGACTGCACGTGCAAAACCTGAGAGTCGAAAGATAGGGATCCCATTTCGGATACATAGATGTATCATCAGAGAAAAATTATTCATTATTTTTCAAATTACATTTTGTGAAGTTTCTTTTTTGACTTGTGTATTTGTGTGAAATCATCAATGTATACTCAAAGGCAAAAGTGGCACACCAGCAATAAATATAATCAGTGTTTCATTTGAAATGTTTTACATGAGTGAGTCAGTGAATTTAGTTTTACGCTGCATTTAGCAATATTCCAGCAATATTACGACAGGTTCACATTTTACATGGGAAGACAAGGGGTAAATATGAACAGCGCACCTGACATATGAAAATAAGCCATGCCACAGAGTACACAAACGTGTTCACAGCCAGTAGCGAGTGTGTCAACTTTGTCCATTGATACAGGCCAGGCAGCTTCACCTTATTGAGGCCACTAAACGTCGAAATGTTTGCTGTCCTTGGTGCAGCTGTTACCCCACCCCAGATTTTAACACCCCATCTACCCTTTTTGAACATATGGCCTGATGTCAGTTCACTTCTGATTCAGAAGACACGAGCAAGAACTGTGAAGAAGGAAACGTGACTCGTTGATGAAGAGACCTCTTCTCCACTCACGTGCTCCCCATCGCAAGTGGCGTCGGCTACACTGGAGACAATGTTCTGGCATCAGAAATGGCTGTCGAATTGTTCTCGCACATCCATCCAGTTGTCGGGTATGGTACGGACTGTATGGGTTGCTTGCTGGAACCTGTGTTGGGAGTGTGTTACAAATCCATCGGTCTTGCCGTGGGGTGTTTAACTTGATTGTTTTGCTGAAATGTCACCATAGTGCCAGATGATGTTTCGATGGGTTTTGCTGAAAACGTCGCCTTAAGTTCCAGATGATGTTTTGATGGACGTTGATTCAACTAGCGACGTCACTATGCGAAGTACTAGACTGAAGCTGTCAATCTTGGAATGGATTTGGAACTTAGTATTATTATGGGATATTTATATAGCGCACATATCTAGGCAACTAGTGCATGCTCAAGGCGCTGGTATGTTTCCCATCGCTCATAGGATGTCAATCTCACTGACACATCGTATTATCGATCTCAACTCCCATTGGAGTATAAAACTCTTGCAGCCACTAGGCGCACCCAGTTATTGTGGCTTTTTCATCCTAACGAGGTACCCATTCACAGCTGGGTGGACGTGGCCACCATCTGGTCATGTACCAACGGATTCGTGGGTGCTTTTAAGTGCACAGGGTTGTGTATTGTACACTAAAGGTTGTGACAACACTGAAAGAGTCTGCACTCAAAGTTGACTCCAAGGTTTTTACACCCGGTTACAGGTGGGCACGATCCAGAAACCTCAACCTCGCTGGATCACTAGCCTGGCGCCTTAGCCAGCTGTATTGATTTGTAAACTGAGTTATTTTGATAATCCCATTATTCATTGTAAAACATTTCTTCAAGAATTTGTTGGTATCACACTGTTTTCTTTTGGGAATACGTTTCGAGGTTAACTTATTGTTTCAATTTTGAAGACGACATTTACAGTGAGTGAGTTGAGTTTGTCGCTTTCACTCAAGAGTGATGTTTGGATCAGCCAAGACATCTAGGACCCATACTCATAAGTACGAATTCATCTGGATGCAGGAAATATTTGTAACTTGCGGTCAATCATATGCAGCCAATACGTGTTTCCAGTAGAAAGTAGTAGTCTTGGCAGAGTCGATCAAGTACAGGATGGAAGATTGCCAGATACCAAGAAAGGTCAACAGCTTATCCCGTCGGATTACAGTGACAATAGAACAGACTTGCCATGCTCGATGTATTCCACTGGATAAGCTCACACCTCATTGGGACTTGTTTGCCACATGTCTCAAAATCTGATGATGAGTATGGTTTTACGTCGCTTTTAGCAATATCCCAGCAATATCACGACTGGGGACACCAGAAATTGCCTTCACACATTGTACCCATATGGGGAATTGAACCTGGGTCTTCAGCCTGACCAGCGGACGCTTAAACCATTAGGATAACCCCCCTACCTTCCTACATAGTTAAATGTTAGGGATACAGACTGCACAATCATTCCATTATTATTTAAAACACTTTCAACCCGTGAAGATCCGGGTTAGAATTGATCTTCAGTAAGCCATGCTTGTTGTAAGAGGCGACTAACGGGATCGGGTGGTCAGGCTCGCTGACTTGGTTGACACATGTCATCGTATCCCAATTGCGAAGATCGATGCTCATGCTGCTGATCACTGGATTGTCTGGTCCAGACTCGATTATTTACAGACCGCCACCATATAGCTGGAATATTGCTGAGTGCGTAAAACTGCCCACTCACTTCTTTGTCTGACTGCTCACAAACAAGTAAGTTGAGCAAATACAGCTTTGAGTCTGGGATTAAGGTTGATTGTACTATGTAGGCATGAAGGTGCATAACTCCATACTGAGAATAATACAATCTAGTGATTCATTTTATATTCTACATGAATTGTTCAAGACATTAAGCAATTTGATTCAGCATCTACGTAACATATGAACCCAGGACATATGAACCCATCCCTTTTAGCGCATCAACACCTCGGCATCTTTCAGAAGCGTTGCACTAAGCTCCTACTTCTGTAACTAGAGACAATAATAACTGAACAAGATATTAATTAACTTATCAGCTGGCTTGAACTATAGTGACGGTGACCCTGAACACCAAGGGCTCACGCTTTTGATCACTGGATTGTCTGGTCTAGACTCGATTATTTACAGACCGCCGCCATATTGCTGAGTGCGGCGTTAAACTAAACTCACTCACTCACTTAAACACTCTTAACAAAATCGGTTAATGAGACATTCCAGAGAATCCACAGTATCATGCAGCACAAGATTCACCTACCTAGTATACCAGTTCAGGGCAGTGTTAGTCAAGAGATCTGGGTATGATCATTGATTCAACATTCAGTTGAAACCTTGTTAATAACAGGTGACAAGATATGTGGATACCGATTTGTGTAAAATGAGTACTTCATGCATTTGTAACTTCAAAATTAGACTTGCATTAGTGTACTACAGAACATTCAACATGTACAAAATGCAACTGTCACTCTCATGCCAAGCTCTCGTCACCACTCGCTAATTTCCGTGACCTGCTAGACTTGTCCCGGAATAACACGAGTTGGTCATCCCACGGTGTCAAATGCTCACCCACATATCACCTGTTCTCCAAGAACTGAATTGCTCACAACTGAAACAGAGAATCACGTGGTGTTTCTCAGAGGCAACACGGAAGCAATGTCACCGGAAACAGAAGTCGAGAACCACACTTATAGACAATGGTTTTAACTGTGTTTGTGTTGGTGCGATAAAGTGGAATGAAGCCTTGGTTATTACGAGCAGGAGAAATCTGCCTTGTATTGTTTCAGGGGAACAAGCTGGAGATAACAAACATGGTCATGAAGATGTAAACTTGGCAATCAAAACATCACTGGATATGATGATTACCGTACATGTTGTATTTCCTCTTCTGTTGGGTGTTTTTTTTTTTTATTTGTAGAGATTAAGATTACTGTGTGTATTTTCTCATAAACGGAGCCTTCTATAGCAAGATCTAAATGCAATTCAGTTGAGGAATACCCATTGAGATGAGTTAGAAAACTTGGGTTCAATGATTGGAAAAATTGTATCTGAAGCTATCATTTCCCAGGAATATATATTCCACTATTGCAATATTTCATTTGCAACTTATACTTGCTAAGGAAATAACAGTAACCATAACTGAGCATTCTGTTATTTTGCTGGGTTTTTATTGGATGACACAGTTTGGGGAGTGGCCATTTGGAAGGCTCTCTTGCCTTTCTACTTTTGTTGTTGACAATTAAAACATAAGCTTAATTTATGTTCAAACTATTTCAAATGTGACATGAGAAGTCAAATTGTAGCACAGTGTGTGTGCGTGCGTGTGTGTGCTTGCATACACGCACGTGCCTGTATTCTCTATGAAGGAAGTTTTGCTTGTGCAAATTTGATTGTGTTTGCTGTACATTAATGATAGAAAAAATTACAAACGTAGGCTAAGTGTATAAAGAAGTCTATATATGAACAGATTGTGGCACATACGTGATTTACTTGAAGATGACTCGTGGTTAAAGCGTTTGCCCGTCACGCTGAATGCCAGGGGGACGGTGGGGTAGCCTAGTGGTTAAAGCGTTGGCTCGTCACGCCGAAGACCCGGGTTCGATTCCCCACATGGGCACAATGTGTTAAGCCCATTTCTGGTGTCCCCGCCGTGATATTGCTGGAATATTGCTAAAAGCGACGTAAAACTAAACTCAATCAGTGTGTCTGAATGCCAGGGTTCTCTTCCCCACATGGGAACAATGTGTGAAGCCCATTTCTGTCATAACATTGCTGGAATATTGTTAAAAGCGGAGTGAAACTCACCCACTGCCCCAAATAATGTTTACACAATGTCTTAGTTATATATCTGTTACAGTAACATTAACCTGTTTTATGTTTTGCTTCGTGTATTTTCACAAGTAGAGTAGGGTGCCTGAAGTGAACCACCCATTCCAGTTTGGTCCCAAACTTTGCAAGAAGACAATCTGAGCAGACTTTCTCCGAGGCTATAGTTCATACTTTGAATTCTTGTAGTTTTATGTCTTACTTCTGTATATTCTCCCGTCAAACATCACCCTGTAACGATTGTGATGCAAATGATTAAGTTTAATGTGTACTGATATGATTCCCTCAGATCACAGTGTATCATAAATCAACTTAAAGCCATTATTGCTCCTATTTTTATAAAACCTCAGTGTTACAATCAAGGAAAGCTCCTTTTTTTCGTGTAAGTAATGATGATGACAGTGTGACTTATTCAATTTCCAAAAACCAAAGTAGACTATATCATGAGCATATTTTGTTTATGAATCACTATGATATAGTGATGACAACAAGTTTTTGTCAAAGTATATCTTTTTCCACTGATGGCTGCCATCTCACAAACGTATGCAAAGCCAAGTCCATTGATCACCTGAACTAGCATGGGAACAAAAGGTGCACACCCTTCAAGATCTTGGTAAGAATCTGGGTAGTACCAAGCCTTTAAGCAAATCGATCCTTTATTGGATGGGCGTAGGGGTAGCCAAGTGGTTAAAGCATTCGCTTGTCATTCCAAAGACCCGGGTTTCGATTCCCCACATGGGTACAATGTGTAAAGCCCATTTCTGGTGTCCCCTGCCATGATATTGCTGGAATATTGCTAGAAGTAGCGTAAAATTAAAGTCACTCACTCACTCACTTCATGAACATGATAAAGAAAATGGTGACTCCTATGTTTTCAGTGAAGAGCATAACATCCACAATCTGATGATGGACGTGCAAGTTCAACAACAGAATCATGGCTCTGTTACTGAAACACACGTTAGAGACTGTGAGAGAGCATTGCTAGAAACAAGTGATGTCAAAAAAGAACCTGTTACTGATACAGGTGCAAACACAGGTGAGAGAGAATTGCTAGACATAGGGGACCTGAAACAAGAACCTGTTACTGACTCAGGTGGTCTCAAGAAACATTCTGTTACTGATGTAGGTGGAAACATTGACTGTGAGAGAACACTCTTGCTGGTAACAGATGATGCTGAGAAAAGCAAAGGCTGTGAGGTTCCATCAAGGGATCGTCATAAGTGTGGTGAATGTGGGAAAGTGTTTCAACGTTTATGTCACCTGGACAGTCATTTGAGGATTCACACTGGAGTGAAACCTTATAAGTGTACGGAATGTGGAAAAGAATTTAGACAAACTAGTCACCTAAAAAAACACATGACCAGTCACAGTACAGTCAAGCCTTATGAGTGCAGTGTGTGTGATAAAAGGTATAAACTACGAAGTGATCTGCGGGCACATTTGAAGGTTCACAGTGGAATCAAGCCTTATCAGTGTGGAGAATGTGAGAAATCGTTTATAAATTCAACTGCCCTGCATAATCATTCAAAGATTCACAGTGCAATCAAGCCTTATCAGTGTGAAGAGTGTGAGAAATCGTTTACAAATTCAACTGCCCTGCACATTCATTCAAGGATTCACAGTGGAATCAAGCCTTATGAGTGCGCCGAATGTGGGAAACAATTCTCTCGGTCAAGTTCCCAGAAGAAACACATGTTGACACATACGGGAATCAAGCCTTATCAGTGTGGTGAGTGTGGAAAAATGTTTACATTTTCAAGTAGCCTGATCATGCATTCAAGGATTCACAGTGGAATCAAGCCTTATCAGTGTGGAGAGTGTGAGAAATCGTTTACAAGTTCAACTGCCCTGCATCTTCATTCAAGGCTTCACAGTGGAATCAAGTCTTATGAGTGCGCTGAATGTAGGAAACAATTCTCTCAGTCAAGTACCCTGACGAGACACATGTTTACACACAGTGGAATCAAGCCTTATAAGTGTGGTGAGTGTGAGAAAACGTTTACATGCTCAAGTAAGCTGATCGTTCATTCAAGGATTCACAGTGGAATCAAGCCTTGTCAGTGTGATACGTGTGGGAAAACATTTACAAATTCAGCTGACCTGCTCGTTCATTCAAGGACTCACAGTGGAATCAAGCCTTATGAGTGTACAGAATGTGGGAAACAATTCTCTCAGTCAGGTACCCGGACGAGACACATGTTGACACACAGTGGAATCAAGCCTTATCAATGTGGCGAGTGTGAGAAAACGTTTACATGCTCAAGCAACCTGCTCGTTCATTCAAGGCTTCACAGTGGAATCAAGCCTTATGAGTGCACTGAATGTGGGAAACAATTCTCTCAGTCAAGTAGCCTGACGAGACACATGTTTACACACAGTGGAATCAAGCCTTATCCGTGTGGTGAGTGTGAAAAAAACGTTTGCAAATTCAACTGACCTGCACATTCATTCACGGATTCACAGTGGAATCAAGCCTTATGAGTGCACTGAATGTGGAAAACGATTCACAAAATCAAATAACCTGACGAGACACATGTTTACACACAGTGGAATCAAGCCTTATCAGTGTGGTGAGAGAAAACGTTTACAAGTTCAACTGACCTTCTCATTCATTCAAGGATTCACAGTGGAATCAAGCCTTATGAGTGTACTGAATGTGGGAAACAGTTCACAAAATCATATACCCTGACGAGACATATGTTGACTCACAGCAGGAAATAGTAGTCATAGTAGAAAGGTCACAGTGGAGTGAAGCCCCTTCTGAGCGGCGAAGGTGAGAAACAATTTACACTCTCGTCGAATTTGCAGAGACACATGAGGTGCCACTGTGGAATCAAGCCATATCAGTATGCTGAATGTGGGAAAGAGTTTACACAATCAAGTAAACTGACATTAGGAGTCAAAGTAGAATCCTACCTGATCAGGTTAGTGAGTGTGAGGACACATTAACACTCGTGTGTGCTACAGGCCCATCCGAAAATACAGAATGGAGTCAAACCACATGTGTCAGACAGACAGAGAGACTTTATTCGGTAATGTAGGCCATGTGGCCCATGTTACAATGAAATTAAGAATAACATTTTAGTCACGGTTTTCTTGACATAAACACTTTTTGTACATACATAGAAGTGATTTTAATAACAGTTTCATTTTTGCAATTGAGTATATTTGGCAAAGTTAAGCCATGGAATACATTTGTGAGTTGTGTGATATAATGCAAACGTAAGTCATTATAATATTCACATACAAAGAAAACATGATCTTCGGTCTCCATGACACCCTTACTGCAGTAGTTACAAATACTATTTTGAAAATCCACTTTTTTCTTTCGAAACATATTAACTTTGAAGTTGTGCAAATTTATTCTCAATTTACAAAAGCATGTCTTAAAGATTTATCTTCTAAAAATGTAATATTTTGTTCAACGTTAAGTAAAGATTTCACATTTGAGTAATGCTCTAAGTATTTTGATGACGACACTATAGAAAGCCAGTCTTGTGCACTGACATCTTGTAATCTTTCATTAAACTGATGCATAAAAATTCTAGCATCACCAACACTTTGTTAATTCCATATATATGAAAAAACATGAAAACATTATTTCTATTGAATAGTTTATACACAGGAATACAAGCTTTCGTTGCTTGTGCAGCTAGACTTCCACATGCTTTCGTCCAAATAAGTATAGAGGAAAATATTATACCCAAGTACTTATAGTAGGAGACAGTTTTAAGGAGTTTGCCACAATAGTACCATTTCTCAAAACAATTTAAAACACCTCCATTCCTAAAGACTACAACATCAGATTTCTGTAGATTTATTGAAAACCCCATTTAGAGCAAAACGTTTCTAAAACATTAAGCTGCCTCTGTAAATTTACAAAATTATTAGCAAATAATACTATATCGTCGGCGAATAATAACAACATCAAATCTTCAATATCTTGTGATATAAAAACACCATGTTGACAATTTTCATAAATTTCAGTTGCAAGTTCATTTATAAAAAATATAAATAGTATCGGGCTTAACATACAGCCCTGTCTAACACCATTGGCTGTTTGGAACAAATCGGTTTCACAAGAATTAAGTTTCTCACACGCTTTAACAGAACATACTTTTGAGTATATGATACATTTTCCCATGACAACCTCTTTGCAATAATAAGTATAACAATTTTTTACGATCAACATAGTCAAAAGACTTTTTAAAGTCGATGAATGAAGCGTAAAATAGACCCTTGGGTATACTTTAGTACTTTGTGGCTACAACTTGTAAGGTAAAGATGTTGTCCATAGTCGAATGATCTTGTCTGAAGCCAGCCTGTGCTTCAGATATAAGTTGATTTACTTCCATCCAGATGCGTAGTCTCTTCTCCAGAATGGTAGTGAACAGTTTTCCAGTTACCTTGAGAAGCGATATACCTTTATAATTACAGGTGTCTGTTGCATTTCAAGATTTAAATAACGGTATAATCATTCCAATGTTAAAGTTTTCAGGAAATATGCCTAAATAAAAAATGTTATTAAAGAATATGTTGAGATATGGGGTAAAATATGGTTGTGACATTTCAAAAAAACCATTAGGAATTCCATCTTCACCTGGACTTTTTCCTTGTTTGAGATTTGCTATGGCATCAAATATATCCTTATCTGTTACAACAGATAATAGTTGGTCGGTAAAGGGAAAGTTTATACAGTTGTCACAGGTATGAGTCTCTATGAAATTTGAAACAGTCTCTACAAATTCACATGTATCAGTAAGTTCCGGATTTAATAGATGTTTAAAATATGTCAGCCAAACATCAGACGAAATTGTTGAGTTCTTAGATTTTGTACTAAGAGCATATTTGTCAGGAATGTGGGAAAACATTTTCCTTGCCTTGCTTGTTTCATTCTTGCTGCTCCATTTCTGTGTGTAAATGAAACAGAATTTCTTCTCAAATTGGCCAAAAAATCAAAACAGAAGAATTTAGCCAAGAGGTTACCCACCTGGACTGACAAGAAGGAACCAGAGAAACTGAAGTATCTGTTTCATGTTAAAACTTCTGGAGAAATATGTGGTGAACTTAAGATAGTGATTTCCTGTTGACAAGGCTCCTCTGGTTTCAGCTCAGATTAGGGGCAATGGAGTAGCCTTGTGGTTTAAAAGCATTCGCTCGTCACGACAAAGACACATGTTCGAACCCCCACATGGGTACAATGTGTGAGGCCGATTTCTGGTGTACCCCGCCTGGAATATTGCTAAAAGCGGTGTAAAAACATACTCACTCACTCACTCAGCTCAAATTAGCTTGTGCAATCGATGGTTCTAAGTAGACTGCACCCAGTGTATTCAGGACAATAACCCATAAACTGCATCGATACCATTTATTCAAGATCTTAACAAACAATAACGTTCTATTCTTATGATGTTTATGTTAACAAGCTGTTTATGTGTATACTACAGATCACCAAAAAGCCCCAGTCAAATCCCTCTTCATCGTATATATTTACATCCTCATTTATTCCTTTAAGGAAAACACAAAGCGACAACAAGTCAAATTATTTCGTTTACTCTCGAGCGTTAAACAGGAAGCCAGATATACATCAGCACAAATCCACTCATGGATACAAAATGACCGACGTGAAAGTAGATACAGTTCCATTGAAGATCGAAGTTGAAAACTAAATATATCAGTCTTTGTCTGCTGGCGTTTAATACTATTTTGCAAATTACATTCTGTAGCAAAGCTCGTCATTCTTTTATTCAAGTTGTATTAATATTAGTAGTTCTTTCCTTGTTAACAGATCTATGTTATTTCTGAAAATAAATGTTAAACAAATGAATTGATTGTTTCAATTTTGAAGGCGACATTTACAGTGAGTGAGGTCAGTATGTCGATTTCACCCAAGAGTGATAACTGGATCAGCATAGACATCAAGGACCCATACTCATTTACCAATTCATCTCGGATCCAGGAAATATCTGTAGTTTGCGGTCAATGATTTGCAACCACTACCTGTTTCCAGTAGAAAGTAATAGTCTTGCCATCAAGTGCAGGATGGAAGATTGCCAGATACCAAGAAAGGTCAACAGCTTATCCCATCAGATTACAGTGGCAATATAATGTCATGTCATAACATGTCTCAAAATCTGATGATGATCAGTATGGTTTTACGTCGCTTTTAGCAATACCCCAGCAATATCACGACTTGGGACACCAGAAATTGCCTTCACACATTGTACCCATATGGGGAATTGAACCTGGGTCTTTAGCCTGACCAGCGGACGCTTAAACCATTAGTCTAACCCACCACCCAATCAAAATCTGAAATCAATGAATCAAAGACTAGAACCAAATATACGTTGACACTTGGAACAACATACCTCGGTTGTTTTCCATTACCTGATGTCTTCAGTGCTGTGCCGCTACCTCGCCTGTATCAACGCAAATGGTGGTTAAATCCGACACTCACATTATTGAGTTGTCTCTCCACCCACAGACCATATATTGGTAAAAGGCTGGTGCTGTACCCTCATAGATAGACGAATGGATTGTTGGGGGTATTCACGTAAACCTTACCTCCTCGCTGTCTCCTACATAGAGTTAAATGTTAGGGATACAGAATGCACAATCACATTATTATTCTCTATCTGTGATTTAAAACACTTTCAACCCGTGAAGATCCAGGTTAGAATTGATCTTTAGTAAGCCATGCTTGTTGTAAGAGGCGACTAACGGGATCGGGTGGTCACGTTCGCTGAATTGGTTGACAAAGATCATTATATCCCATATGCCAAGATCGATGCTCTCACTTTTGATCACTGGTCTAGACTCGATTATTTACAGACTGCCGCCATATTGCTGAGTGCGGCGTAAAATTAAACTCACTCACTCACTAAAACACTTTAAACAAATCGGTTAGTGAGACATTCCAGAGAATCCACAGTATCATGCAGCACAAGATTCACCTACCTTTATACCAGTTCAGGGCAGTGTTAGTCAAGAGATCTGGGTATGATCATCGAAACCCTGTTCATAACAGGTTACAAGATATGTGGACAACGATTTGTGTAAAATGAGTACTTCATGCATTTGTAACCGACTTGCTCACAACTGAAACCGAGAGTCGCGTGGTGTTTCTCAGAGGCAACACGGGAGCAATGTCACCAGAAACAGAAGTCAAGAACCACTCTTACAGACAAAGATGACCTTATAACTCCATTGTGATATTCAAGTAACCTGCTCGTTCATTCAAGGATTCACAGTGGAATCAAGCCTTATGAGTGCACTGAATGTGGAAAACAATTCACACAATCAAGTAACCTGACGAGACACATGTTGACACACAGTAGAAAGCAGTAGTCATATTAGAAAGGTCATGGTAGTGTGAAACTTTTTCAGTGTGGCGAAAGTGAGAAAGAATTTACACTCGTCGCATTTGCAGAGACACATGAGGTATTTGTTACGAGGGGGGACCACCTGCTGGTGGAACAGCCAGGTAATCAACAAGCGTGTGCAGCTAAATTTCAATTTCACACGTACACCAGGCTGTTCTACCAGCACGTGTACATCCCTCGTAAGAAATAGAGAAAAATTATTATTTGTTAAACAACTTTTTTATTCGGGTGTCCAAAAATTATGTGACAAATTATCAGAGTTGGTCTATCGATTTCATGTGAAAATCGTCAGTGTGACAAAACATTTACACACTCTTGTGCTGTGCAGGCCCATCTGAGGAATCACAGTGGAATCAAGCCACATATGTGTCAGGACTGTCGGCGAAATTTTATGCATGTAAATGACTTGAAAGAGCACATGTGTCACACTGAAGCCTTTTCGGTACAGTGAATGTGAGAAGAAATTTGCTCATTCATCTGACCAGCCGAGAAACGAGGGATTGCAGTGAAATCAAGCCAGACAGTGGAGAGAGGTCTCAGTACCATATATGGCCAAGCATACCGTTGATCTTCAAACCTTGAATTAGTGGGATTTGAAGGTTTACATTGGTTACAGGATTTTTTCGACCATCAATGTTAACCGACATCTGATACCCACTGATGATGTTTGACAGTGACACTTGGCATTTCATTTAAAATAAATGTTCCAGGAACTCTTTTGGTCTTGCAATGTTTCTGGATTTCTTGTTCATACATATTCTGCAAATAAAGTTTGAATGAGCTTTGGCTCAATTACAACTGTCCAGCCAGCCGACAGCAAAACGACCTTCGCCATTGGAGAGCTTGAAGTAAGCATGGGCAGGGTCATCTCAAAGTTGCCAGTATAATTTGACACAACAGCTACATTTACATATATGTTTATTTAAATCATCACTGCATTTCCCTAAATACATTTCTGTTATATTGTTGTACTGAAATAAACTAAGACATAGAAATAAACGCAGCCATTACATTTTCGTATCCTGAAAGACACGATCACCTGTCCATGTAACCTAACACGTGATATCTAACAGGTGAACATCGGCTCCCTTTGTTGTTTTAATCTATACTCCTAACAAAAGTATAAGTTACAAGTATTTTCAGTGTAATATCTTTATCAATCTCGATAGCGACTTTTGCCGACATGTTACTGAAAGGTAAATATTCAAAGAATACATAACCTTTAATGACTGTCAAACTGATTTATCTTCTAATATTGACAACATCACCCGAGCACAACCACCCTCAGAACAACATGCAAAATGTGTGGCATGAATGTGCTCGACTCTTTACACATGCACCCTGACCGATGTAAACCTACCTGCAATCATTCCTCTGGCACAACAAGCGGGTCCTAACTTTATTTTTATGGATGATAATGCCCGTTCAAGGATGATAATGGATGATTTGTAGTCTGTTATTGCTCAATACCATTTCATTTCCTTTTGTTATTCGTGTGTACACACGTTTCACCTTTCTATTGCATCATTCAATGATTTGTAATTTTAACAAATGAAATGTAATGAGACACTGCTTCACTGTCCAGAACTGACTTGAACCTTAATGTTTACATTTGCTCCATCAATGCAGCACATTTATGAACGGTGCCTTAGTGCATGTTATATGACATGTAGTAGTGAAAGTGTCTTTTTTTCATCTAATTAGAACGATACTCATGATGTTGCTCACTGGATTGTCTGGTCCAGACTCGATTGTTTACAGATGGCCGCCATATAGTTGGAATATTGCTGAGTGCCTCGCTAAACAACAAACAAAACAAACGAATCTGACATGCAAATTGGCAATGTATATGCTTATGTGAATGGGGAGCTAGTTTTCATAAATTGAGTGAAAAAACAGCTGGTACCAACACTTCCTCAGACAATGTTTGTTGTTATGGACAACGCACCATATCATAGTGTGCAGGATCCAGATGCAAAAGCTCCAACATCCAACAGAGGAAAAGTGATGTGGTAACATGGCCAGAAAAAAACAAGATATTCCGTTTCCATCAAAAACAACAAAACTTTTTTTTTATGACACAATAAAGCGCAACAAAACAACACCAATCTAGAAGATAGATCAATATCTCAAAGCCATGACACTTTACGTTTACCGCCTTACCATTGCGATCTCATTTCAACAGCACGTAACTGGGGTATCATAAAATTGATGTGGGTCGCAACAATCCCACGTTCAAACTTTCCGACGCTCGAAACGAAGTACACAAAGCCATCAGTTAAATAACACCAGCATTCTGGCAAAACTGTACAGAAAGTTGAAAATGAAACAGAGAAGCAGTACGGGTGCCAGTCAAATAGCCCCAGCAACAAAATGCCTCAGCATTATTGGTCACAATGCTCTATAATAATGCCAAAATAAAATAAGGGTAATGCTATTTTGCTGGACATTATCATTTGCAGAAGCCTGAGGTCTTTCATTAACTGCCCGAAGAAAGAGGGCAGTTGAAAAGACCTCGGGCTTCTGCAAATGATAACGTCCTGAAAAATAGCGTTACTATATTATAAAATATACATTTGCTCCATCAATGCAGCACATTTATGTAGTATAGCTAAAATCGATAGATTTCGATAGAATCGATAGAATTTTTAATAAAATAAAAACAAACAACGGTATCGGTTTTGAAATATATTTAATGTTTTAAAATACATTTTTCGCATAAAATTCTCTGATAACGTTTATAACAATTTTTCTCTGAAATGAACAACTTTCTCAACTAACTTTCAAACATTGTAATACGCCCCCCCCCCCTGATCATTGATGTGAGCCATCGCTTGTAGAATCGCAACTTCGGGTTCTCAACAGAAGAAGAAGAAGAGATTATTTTTATTTTTGTGTCACATGTTATATATAAAACATACATAAACTATAAAATATAACATCCGGCCATATGGCCTATGAGACACAAGGCACTATATTATATCTAAAACAGATAGTAGTAAATAAAATATCACAGCTTTGTAAGCAACAATGGAGTGTGGTATATATACTAAGTCAAAAAAGAAACTTCACAAAATGTAATTTGAAAAATAATGAATAATTTTTCTCTGATGATACATCTATGAATCCGAAACAGGATCCCTATCTTTCGACTGTAAAAAAACGTTAGCAAAACCCACTCAAACCCATCCATTCGTCGTGCAAATGACGTTAGTGCCAAATCAGGTTGTGCACGTGCAGTAGATCACGTGATTTTCGCATCGAAGTTTTCTTCACATGCACGTGTTTGCAGTGGCCTCAAGAATTGAAAAAACACTTTTAAACCACAGTTCTAACGGTACTTGAAATGCCACGATTGTCCAATGTGCAACGTGAACGTGACGTTGGCATGTTGCAAGCGGGAAGATCAGTAATTGACGTCGCAAGAGCAATGGGATGCAGCCGTCGTACTGTGTATGACTTGCGAGGTCGTCTACAACAAACTGGCCTCACTTCTGATCGCCCAAGGTCGGGTCGTCCACGTGTGACGTCACGAGCAGAAGACCGTCAAATCGTCCTACGTCACCTACGTGACAGATTTCTGCCGGCTACACGAACCAGGGCTGAGATGTTTAGAGGTCGACTGTCCTCACAGACCATTCGAAATCGGTTGCGGGCTGTCAATCTCCATTCTCGACGTCCATATCGTGGGCCAATATTGACGCCGTTTCATCAACGTCAACGTCTGCTGTGGGCCCAACGTCACCTCCGATGGACCCAGAGAGACTGGAATCGAGTCGTCTTTAGCGAGGAATCCAGGTTTACCCTCAGATTCGCAGACGGCAGGCATAGAGTCTGGAGATGACGTCGTGAATGGTATGCCTAATGTTGTGTACAGGAAGTCGACAGATTCGGGGGCGGAAGTTGCATGGTGTGGGGTGCTTTCTGTGGGAACAGCCGTTCCCGACTTCTGGTCATCCGTGGAAACCTCACAGCTGCTGCTTACCGCGACCAGATGCTCACCCCTGAACTCGTTCCTTTCATGGCGGCTCATGGCCCAGGTCTACAGTTCCAGCATGATAATGCTCGGCCGCATACCGCCATGTTGACGCGAAATTTCCTCCAAAACGCTGGAATCAACGTCATGGACTGGCCATCGAGGTCCCCTGACCTTAATCCAATAGGGTACGTTTGGGATGCACTTGGGAGAAGGCTTCGTGGTCTTAGGAACCAACCTCAGAATTTGCAGGAACTTGGCGCTGCCTTGCAAGAGTAATGGCGCAGAATCCCCAACCACGTGTTCACAAGCATCAGGCAGTCGATGAGGAGACGGTGTTTGGCAGTGGTGAATGCGCGGGGCGGCCATACACGATATTGAACTGAGAAATTTCGCATTTTTATTCTTGTGACTTGACGTAAAGAATATTTCGTAATTTATTAGGAGTTTGGAAAGATATTCGGTATCCATATCTGAAACTATTCGTGAACCTGGCTCCCTCCGAATACTGATTTCATTTTTCATTTGAAATGATTCATCGACCCATCTAAAGCTGAAACATGAATGACACCTAACTACACGGTATATAACCAATGGTACCCTTGAGAATACATCCATTTTCATCGCAGAAGAAATCATGAACAAAGTACCGAACGTCGGAACAATGATTTCATTTTTCTCGCTTTTATTAATCATGATAAATAAAATTTATTACCCGCGAGGATCAACATGGGTAGTGCCCTCATCTAAGAGATATAACATCATCGAAACCATAGCCAGCGACAGGATGCGTTGGACGGATGACAGTGGGTCAGGCGTTTTCTTTTTCAATTGTTGACGTGATTCGTTGAACAACCATGGTGCGGGAATATCTTCATTGTTGAGATCGAATGACCATTATCGGCCAGACGAGTGATATTGGCCGGTGAAGCAGCGCCGAGCAAACGGTGCCGAGATGGTGTCGCCGGAATACCGCGGGCGTGATAACCGTCGGTGCTGAACGGTGTTTACGGTAAATGACGATGCCGACTGACTATTCGACTATGGTTTCGTTTTGAAGCTATTTTAAAACCGTGGCTGCGTAATTTCGGTATGCGAACGAATGACAAAGCCGAAACCGCCGCTCGGTCTATTCCTGATGCCGACCAGCGCCTATGCTCTGACTCCGCTTAGCCAGGTCGAACCGCAGGAAGGAACATCATTCTCCTAATTCATCATCGAACCATTCATATCTATCGACATCCTGCGCATCCATCTCATCTTTCATCATCGCCGGTACCTGCCATGGCTTCAAAATCTTCAATCAATGACATTCCATTTCTTTATCAACCTTTGATAAAATTCGGATTCCTGTTCTGGGACAATCCATTTCGTACTTCCGTGGTTTGATTCCATCGCTGGATGGGATATCGGTGTCGACTCGATGGATGAACTGCGTATCACTGATCAGGATCCTGTCATGGAATACGCAACAAATCATCATTCGATGGGATCAAACTTCGAAACTAAACATTTCATTAAATGTTCAAATGATATGAACATGTCGTTCTGCGAAGTTCGTTTCCATCGATAAGTATTCATTTATGCTGGATATTTAACTTAATGATGAACCATAGAAAGCAACAGCAACGAACGCATAATCGACGCATGGATCTTCATGGAATTGCTGAAGGTGATTCATTTCGGTCTCTATGCGTTAACGTTGTTTCGATAAAACGTTATGAACATAAAATGCGTTTCCTCCTACGATGCGAAAACTTTATCATGCGATCGATACGGATTCGACGTTATTTAGCGATACATGCGCTTTGTTCATGGTAAAGGAAATTGCCGAAAATCGTACCAACAATTTCCATTTTTATATCCATCTTCGATGCGATACCATTGCATCGATACCGGCATATATCGCAATCAATGAATGGCGCAATTTCGAACCATTTTCGACGCTTTTCGATTTAATCGGCATGAATCTCAATAAACGAGTTGAGAACCTGGCAATTTCATTCGCTTTATGGTAACGATGCCATTCTCAAGGATACGATTGAATCACGATCATGATGCTCCGTTGATCCATTACGACCTTTTCCATATAAATGAACGACGCACCATTCCATGAGTAAATCCCCGCCTATCGCTGGAAATATAAAACAGGATATTGACAATCCAGAAATGAAATAATCGCGGCAATGGCTACATAACGGCACTCGATTTGGTCGTAAATGTACGATAACGGTCATGGGCGACCAGAAGAGCCTATCTGACTATGACAGCGAATCGGCGGCTTCAGAAAGGCATTCTTAAGCTCCGGATGAACGATGCGACGCGAATCCATTCCTCCGGAGAGCTTCCGTTAGCCGACTCCATCCCTTCTTTCAACTGATGACTACTCTTTCCGGTTTCAGACGCCTTCTCGCCAACTGACCGACCGAAGTGCCGACACCCTCATCTCCGCTATGGAGATGCATGTGGCCAAAGGAACTACAATCATCACCGATTGTTGAAAGGCCTACAGCAAGCTGGGGAAGCTGGGCTACACCCACATGACTGTGAATCATAGTGAACACCTTAAGGACCCTGAGACAGGCGCTCACACAAACACCATTGAGTCTACGTGGCAAGCTGTGAAAAACACTGGACTTCCAGGATCCGGGACACAGAAAGCGTTATATGATTCTTACTTTGTGGAGTACATCTTTCGCCAAAAATACTTGTCTGGGGCTCCGGACAAGTACCTCGCTTTCCTGGATGCTGTGAAATGTGTATATGCACCTACTCTTGATTGTGTGGTGGATCGCATAGAACGGAAGCTCCTCGCTGAGAAGAATTAGAGCTTCCCGACGTGTTTCGTCCAAGAAAAATAAAGACAACAACCGAAACACGTCTGCAGTTTCCTTTTGGTAACCAGGCTGCACTGACAAGTCCTGGTGGGACGAAACATGTTTCAAAACCAATGGGATGCAATGGGATTACTCTGTCCAAAGGTAGGTTAACCCTAACCCTTAACCCTAAGGATCGTAAAGGGGTGCCCAACCCTAACCCTAAACCCTAAGGATCATAAGGGGTGCCCAACCCTAACCCTAAGGATCCAAGGGGTGCCCAATGAACCCTAAGTCAAGGTTCTGCGTTATAGTAAGACAGTGCAGTAGAGCTACAGAACAGCTGCACTATAGCCAGATGCACGATAAATGCTCATTAGCGAGCGTTCTGCACACGCCGGGCCGCGGTCGGTAAATTTCATTCTAGCCCCTATTCTATTATTAAATCCGATTAACATCACTTTTAATCAACACATTTGTGAAAAGAATATTATTTTAACTTTGATAGTGTTTCAGCGATAGCCATTAAACCAACGAAGCCGGTTAATATTTACCAAAGGATAGAACTCCATTGTATCGTGGTAAACACTAAAACTCGGATTGCAAGGCGAAGTAGGGAACAAAAAATGAAATTGTTCAACTCACCTTAATGTGAAATCAGTTGAGGTATTTTTTGTAATCGAAGGTGCACAAAACTGTATCCATTATGAAATTTTATTCAAGGAAATCACCAAACTTCCATAATACATCATTTTCATCATGATTTACTTTATATTTGTTCATACTGTTGTTTTTTGTTTTATTTCAGGCATGATTTCAACAATATCTCAATGCAAAATATTATTTGAAATAATAAATGTTATAATATGAATAAATAATTATGTGAACAACAGTATAATAAAATCCTTTCTAAATTTCTAGTTTGTTAGAGTGTGCAAAATCATTTTCAGTGAACAGGGATCATTTTTGCATTTTGTGTCCTTATTTGAATTACAAATTTTGGTATTCACTGGAAGATAAATAAAGCTCATGACGTCACTTCCACTACCTTATATGGCAACAATGAGATGTAGACGACCTTGCTCAGATCAAGTGGGAAGGGTCATATACGACACGTAAATATTATAGCGTGTATTTGATGAATGGGGTTCAGACAGATTCCATTAGATTCAAGCGTTTAATGTTAATATTTCTGCTGCATAATGCTCACGAAGATTCGATACATCCTGCTGGTTTCTAAAAAGTAAACAAGTGACTGACATCTGGCTGTCGATTTACATATTCAAATCACCGCTAGGAGGCGTGTCTTGCACGGAAAACCCGAAATACGGTTTGCCGCGATACCATGAATGCCGCGATACAACGAGGTCCGAGTGTACTGCACTTTACCGGGTGCACTTTTTCAGATAATTAGTATAAATTAGCGCTGTTGGGGCTTGAACGCGCTTGGCCGGATTACTGACTTCGTTAATTGGTGACGTAATTGGCGGACGCTCTACCTCGGGACCACGAGGACCATCACAGTTAATGAAGTAAGGCGGAAGCGCGAGAAATGAAAACAAACCACTGCGCAAGCGCAATGGTTTGTTTACATTTTTCGCGCTTCTGCCCCACTGTGCCACGCCCTTCCCATTCACTGTTTTTCGCGCCATTATTTCTTGGACTGTACTGACGAGTACCGGATGGATCGAAATGTGTTTCAATTGGATATAATAGGATTATACTGCCCTAAGGTAAAGTCAAACCCTAAATAAGAATCGGAAAGGGACCCTTACCCTACGCCTCTTCCAACCCTAACCCTAAGGATCGGAAAAGGTGCTAACCCTAAACCCTAAGGATCGAAAAGGTTCCCTAAGGATCGAAAAGGTTCCCTAACCCTAACCCCTAACCCTAAGGATCGGAAAGGGTGCCTAACCCTAAACCCTAACCCTAATGATCATAAAGGGTGCCTAACCCTAAACCCTAACCCTAAGGATCGTAAAGGGTGCCATAACCTAACCCTAAGGATTGTAAAGGGTTGTTTGACTCTAAAGATGCAAGGGAAGGGAGACGGAGCAATTACCGCGATATAGCAAGACAGCGCTTGAGACAGTGCGGTTCAGCGAGCAGCAAGGGCTGCGCCTGGTACAGTTCATCTAACCTGTTCATCTAACAAATTCATCTAACCTGCAGAGATACATCAGGGATCACAGCAGAACTGATCCTTTCCTGGAATCGAGCCTCATCTGTACGGAATGTGGGAGAGTTTTCACAATCATTCATATCACCTGAAACAGACATTCAGAATCACAATAAAATCAATCTGTTCAGTGTGTGTCAAAAACTTTACAAAAGCAACACGTGGTGTTTCTCAGAGGCAACACGAGAGCAATGTCACCAGAAACAGAAGTCAAGTAACCACTCTTACAGACAAAAATGACCTTATCACTCCATTGTGGTATGGTTTTAACTGCGTTTGTGTTGGGCAAATGGTGAGATAAAGTGGAATGAAGCCTTGGTTATTAGGAGCAGGAGAAATATGCCTTGTATTGTTTCAGGGGAACATACTGGAGATAACAAACATGATCAAAGATGTAAACTTGGCAATCAAAACATCACTGGATGTAATAATCAACATATATGTTGTACTTCCTCTTCTGTTGGGTGTGTTTTTTATTTGTAGAGATTATGATTACTGTGTGTATTTTCTCTTAAACGGAGCCTTCCATAGCAAGATCTGAATGCGATTCAGTTGAGGCATACACATTGAGATGAACTAACAGAATTTGGTTCAATGATTGGAAAAATTGTATCTAAAGCTCTCATTTCCCAGGAATTATATATTCCACTATTGTAATATTTCATTTGCAACTTTTAGTTGATAGTGAAATAACAATAATCACAATTGAGCATTCTGTTATTTTGCTGTTAGGCGTTACATTTTTCCCAAGTGACGAATTTTGGAGCTGTCTTTAAAGGACCAGAGTCCAGGGATGCATGTGGCTAAACATGTGAGTTAGGACTGCTTAAACTCATGGATACAGGCAAATGTTGCTTTTTGAACAATAAAGTTCATTACTGAGAACTGATCTTGGATTCAAACCCAGAACTCCACAAGAAGGGGCTTGTATGTGCCATGAGGGGAATAGTCCACCAAATCTTTACCAGAAATATTACATAAATTAGTAATTGCGTTTTTAATGGCTTTGAGTATATAACCAGAATGTGGCAAATGCATGATTTTCTTGAAGGTGCTTAGTGGTTAAAGTGTTCGCCTGTCACGCTGAATACCAGGATTCTCTTCCCCCACATGGGAACAATGTGTAAAGCCCATTTCTGTGTCCACTGCCATGATATTGCTGGAATATTGCTAAAAGTGGAGTAAAACTAAACTCAACCACTGCCCCAAATAATGTTAAAGTAACATTGATCTGTTTCATGTTTTGCTATGGTGTATTTTCACAAGTAGAGTATGGTACCAGAAGTGAACCATGCATTCCAATATATATCTCCTGTCAAATATCACCCTGTAATGATTATGATGCAAAGTTTAATGTGTACTGATATGATTCCCTCAGATCACAGTGTATCATAAATCAACCCAAAGCCATTATTGCTCCTATATTTATAAACCTCAGTGTTACAATCAAGGAAAACTCCTTTTTTCAAGATGGTAATGATGCTACTTCAGTGTGACTTATTCACTTTCCAAAAGTAAAGTTGACTATATCAACATTTGTTATGAATCACTATCAAATAGTATTGATGACAAGTTTTCGTCAATAGGTGAGAATATCTTTACTCACTGATGGCAGCCATCTCATAAACCAATGTATGAAATAAGCCAAAAACCCACCCTGACATTTGGTAACTTCAAAAACTTACCAGCCCAGAAGAGATTTAACCAGTCCTTCTTAAATACTAAATAGACAGTGCCAGTGGACACGTTATCTGAATATTTTTTTCCACCCATCCATCAGGCTGGCTAGCTGTAAGATTAGACTGTCTGGCAGAAATCTAGCCTGTTTGGGCGGTCGGACGGGCCTTATTTCATACACTGCATAAACATATGCAAAGTCAACTCCATTGATCACCTCAACTAGCATGGGAACATAGGGTGGACACTCTTTAAGATCTTGGTTAGAATCTGGATAGTACC
Source organism: Haliotis rubra (assembly GCF_003918875.1). NCBI lineage: Eukaryota > Metazoa > Mollusca > Gastropoda > Lepetellida > Haliotidae > Haliotis > Haliotis rubra. The sequence goes on along the minus strand of NW_025765023.1, from coordinate 168,970 downwards.
AAGCCTTTAAGCTTGATGTAAAATCGATGAAAATATTATTTTTTCACTTTTAATTACTTTTTGTTTGATGAATTTATAATACTTATTGAAGCAAACATTTATAGTAAATGATAATATTTATTTGGTTGATTATGCTTTTATTGGGAAGTAAGAGCTCACAATCCACCGATACTGGTGTGTATTTTCCTTGATGGGATGGGCGGTGGTGTAGCCTAGTGGTTAAAGCATTCGTGTCATGCCAAAGACCTGTGTTTCTAATTCCCTGATGGGTACAATGTTTAAAGCCCATATCTGGTGTCCCCTGCTGGAATATTGCTAAAAGCGGCATAAAAAATAAACTCACTAACTCAATCACTCACTCACTCACTTCATGAACATGATAAAGAAAATGGTGACTCCTATGTTTTCAGTGAACAGCATTTCATCAACAATCAGATGATGGACGTGCAAGGTCAACAACAGAATCATGGCTCTGTCATTGAAGCACATGTGAGAGACTGTAACAGAGCATTACTAGAAACAAGTGAAGTCCAAAAAGAGCCTGTTACTGGCACAGGTGGCAACACTAACTCTGAGAGAACACTGATGCTGGTAACAGATGATGCTAAGAACAGCAAAGCCTGTGAGGTTCCATCAAGGCATCATCATAAGTGTGGAGAATGTGGGAAAGCGTTTCAACGTTCATGTACCCTGAACACTCATTTGAGGATTCACAGTGGAGAGAAGCCTCATAAATGTACTAAATGTGGGAAGGAGTTTACACAATCAAGTCACTTGAAGACACACATGACCAGTCACAGTACAATCAAGCCTTATGAATGCTGTGTGTGTGATAAAAGGTATAAACGTCTAGATGACCTCCAGACACACATGAGGATTCACAGTGGAGAGATGCCTCATAAATGTACTAAATGTGGAAAGGAGTTTGCACAATCAAGTCACTTGAAGACACACATGAACAGTCACAGTACAATCAAGCCTTATGAATGCAGTGTGTGTGATAAAAGGTATAAACGTCTAAGTGATCTTCAGATACACATGAGGGTTCACAGTGGAATCAAGCCTTATCAGTGTGGTGAGTGTGAGAAAACATTTACTTATTCAAGTAACCTGCTCGCCCATTCAAGGATTCACAGTGAAATCAGGCCTTATGAGTGCGCTGAATGTGGAAAACAGTTCACACAATCATATAACCTGACAAGACACATGTTAACTCACAGTGGAATCAAGCCATATCAATGTGGTGAGTGTGAAAAAACATTTACAAATTCAACTGCACTACACCTTCATTCAAGGATTCACAGTGGAATCAAGCCTTATGAATGCACTGAATGTGGAAAACAGTTCACACGTTCAAGTAACCTGACGAGACACATGTTGACACACAGTGGAATCAAGCCATACCAATGTGGTGAGTGTGAAAAAACATTTACAAATTCAACTGCACTACACCTTCATTCAAGGATTCACAGTGGAATCAAGCCTTATGAGTGTGGTGAGTGTGAGAAAACATTTACTTATTCAAGTAGCCTGCTCGTCCATTCAAGGATTCACAGTGAAATCAAGCCTTATGAGTGCGCTGAATGTGGAAAACAGTTCACAAGTTCAAGTAGCCTGACGAGACACATGTTGACACACAGTGGAATCAAGCCTTATCAGTGTGGTGAGTGTGGGAAAACGTTTGCACTAAAGCGTGCACTGAAGGCCCATTTGAATAGACACAGAAAAATCAAGCATTTAAAGTGTGGGGAATGTGGGAAAGAATTTCCACGGTCATCTACCTTGCAGAAACACATGAATATTCACAATAGAAGGGTCGCAGTGGAGGTTCCATTAAGGCATCATCATAAGTGTTGTGAATGTGGGAAAGAATTTCCACGGTCATCTACCTTGCAGAAACACATGGATATTCATAATAGAAGGGTCGCAGTGGAGGTTCCATCAAGGCATCATCATAAGTGTGGTGAATGTGGGAAAACGTTTCCAAAATCAAGTCACTTGAAGTCACACATGTCCAGTCACAGTACAATCAAGCCTTATGAATGCACTGTGTGTGATAAAAGGTATAAACATCTATGTCATCTCCAGACACACATGAGGGTTCACACTGGAATCAAGCCTTATCAGTGTGGGGAGTGTGAGAAATCGTTTCCATACTCAAATTCCCTCAGAGCTCATTTGAGAATTCATAGTGCGATCAAGCCTTATCCATGTACTGAATGTGGGGAACAATTCCGACAATCAAAGGACCTGAAGATACACCATATCTTGACTCACAGTGTAACTGAGGTTTATCAGTGTGTTAACTCAATTGTATATGAGCCCATCTGAAGAATCACAGTGGAGTCCAACCACATGTGTGTAAGGGATGTGGGGGATTTTTTGTGAACTAAACTGACTTGAAACAGCATGTGTGCCACAGTAAAGTGAAGCCTTTTCGGTGTGTTGAGTGTGGGGAAGAATTTACACATTTATCTGACCTGCATAAACACAGAGAGAGTCACATTAGAATCAAGCCTAATGTTTGTAGTGAATGTGGGAATGCATTTCAACACCCAAGTCATCTGAAGGCCCTTCAAAGCATTCATAGTAAAGTGAAGCTTTTTAAGTGTGGAGAATGTGGGAAAGAATTTGCTGATATATCCCTTTGCCGATACATGGAATGATGTCACAAATGTGCAGTTCCAGATGCTACTATAGGAACCAGCTGAAACGTCCGGCTGATGACATTTCACTGCTGTACCCGTACTCGATGTCAATGAGTGCAGACACAAAAACGTGTGTGGACCCTTTGGTTTACTTTTGTGTTTACAATGTTGATAAACATCATTTGTTGGCTATTTGGTTATTGAGTATTTGAAGATTTAAACATCAATAAACATCATTTGAGTATTTGAAGATAAACATCAATAAACATCATTTGTTGGCTATTTGGTTGTTGAGTATTTGAAGAACGGGAATATTTCATTTGAAATTCATTTCCAAATTAATTCCTGTGCTTCAAATACTCAATAACACCCGGAAATTGGCCAACACATGATGTTAATCTCCTAAAAAGAACCTTATCAGCAGTGTGACAAAACATTTACACACACTCCTGTGCAGGCCCATCTGAGGAATCACAGTGCGCCACATATGTGTCAGAACTGTGGGAATGTTTCTGCTCTTATATGACATGAAAAAGCACATGTCACAGTAGAGTGATGCCTTTTCAGTGTGGTGATGTGGGAACAAATGTACAGACTCATCTGCCCTTCATAGACACATGAAGAATCACAGTGACGCCAAGCCTGACATGGAATCAAGCCCTAAAATGTCCTGAATATAGGAAAGAATTATTATAATCACACCTTAAGTCACACACTTAAGGAATACTTGCTGTGAAAGCATATCTAGAAACAGGATCTGTAGAATCTCTCCAGTTACTAACACAGATTTTTGATGAAGTGCTTGTGATAAAAAACATTACACCAACATCTATCAGGCTGAAACAAAAGGAATCAGGCCTCTAGTATTATGTGTTGTGTTAACTTTATTGGTTTAATAACAAACCTGGTCAGATCCTAGCACAAAAAAGGATGTTACATGTTACAATAATGTTGCATCCCCTAGGTATGTATTTATGTGCAGAGATTATGACTAAAGTGTGTATTTTCTTGTAAACTTATCCAGAAATGGGAACTGAATATTGCTAAAAGCGGCGTAAAACCAAACTCACTCAGTCAGTCAGCCAGTATGATTCCAAACCGAGGGTCATTATTCCTTTTGTTCATTTGCATATTTTGAGTGTTTCATTGGAGTGTTTCAACTGTGACACAGACTGTGATATCATTCCCTCTGATCACAGTGTATCATAAATCAACCCAAAGTCATTATTGCTAGTATTTTTATAAAACATCAATGTTAAAGTCAAAGTAAACACTTTTTTTCAAGTAAGTAATGATGCTACTTCAGTGTGACGTGTTCACTTTCTAAAAGGAAAGTTGACTATATCATGAGCATTTGTTTTATGAAAATCTATGAAATGGTGATTATAACAAGTTTTCGACAAAAGGTGAGTACAGTCAGACCCTGGATACCCGGACCCCAAGTATCCGGAAACTTCGCCTTCCAGTCAGTTTTCATAAATAAACAATCTCGTACGTTATAACAGTGACTGTAACAGATATGCGGTTTCCGTTCCCGGCTAGTAAATTTTACAAACCAACTGGCTAAATCAACACAGAATTGACTCACTTATCCACATGAAGCTTTGACCTTCCGCTGACCGTGTGAAGTGAAGCGTGAGTGTTCCACGTGTCTTGACATGAGACAAGGTCTGCTAATCCGGATTAATGACCGATCAACTTGGTTTTGGTGGTGATTAGTAGGCCTCTCTGACACAGAGTGAATTGTAATTGGCAAATCAAAACGACCATGCTGTTTTGGAAATGATTTTAAAGCAGACGTGTATGCTCGCTACCGTTTCAACACCTAAGCCTGGATGACAGAAATCCAGATATTTGGATATTCAGTTATCCAGCAGATTTACGCAAAAAAGAATGTGTCTGGATATCAAGGGTGTCACTGTATATCTTTTTCCACTGATGGCAGCCATCACAGACGTATACAAAGACAAGTCCATTGATCACCTGAACTAGCACGGGAACTTAGGGTGCAGGTCAGAACAAGGATTAGCAGTAGACATCATTTTTGTCACTGAGGGGGGCAAATTTGGAAATGTTCTAACTGGACCAGTGTTTCTATTATATCTCACTATGGCTTGTCGTGATCCACAAACCATCTTTATCATTGGTGTGTAAGCCATCTTATATACAGGCAAGATAGTCAAATACCTGTCACACTGACAGTTTACAATTGGCAAGGCGTTTAACCCTGAACATCTTGCCATTGTCCTCCATACTGAAATATGACAAAGAAAGTCATGTTGTGATTGGGTAGTACCAAGCCTTTAAGAAGATCAAATTGTTCTGTAAAACCAATAAAAATGTTATTTTTTCACTTTAATATCTGTTTGGTTGATGCATTACGTATTAAAGCAAACATTTATAGTAAAAATTGTTTGGAATAAAGAAAAGGGAATATTGCTGGAAGCGTTGTAAAACTAAACTCACTTACTCACCCTTGGTGGTGGTTTATTGGGAACATTTCTTGCATGAGGATGAGGGGCAGTGTGGTAGCCTAGTGGTTAAAGCATTCACTCGCTGAAGACCCGGGTTCGATTCCATACATGGGTACAATGTATAAAGCCCATTTCTGGTGTCCCCTGTCATGATATTGCTGGAATATTGCTAAAAGCAACATAAAACTAAACTCACTCACTCACTTCATGAACATGATAAAGAAAATGGTGACTCTTATGTTTTCAGTGAAGAGCATAACATCCACAATCTGATGATGGACGTGCAAGTTCAACAGCAGAATCATGGCTCTGTTACTGAAACACATGTGAGAGACTGTGAGAGAGCATTGCTAGAAACAAGTGATGTCAAAAAAGAGCCTGTTACTGACTCAGGTGGAAACATTGACAGTGAGAGAGAATTGCTGGACATAGGGGAATTGCTGAAAGGGGACCTGAAACAAGAACCTGTTACTGATACAGGTGCAAACACTGACTGTGAGAGAGAATTGCTGGAAATAGATGACCTGAAACAAGAACCTGTTACTGATATAGGAGCAAACACTGACTGTGAGAGAGAATTACTTGAAACAAGTGATGTTAAAAAAGAGCCTGTTACTGACTCAGGTGGTCTCAAGAAACATTCTGTTTCTGACACAGGTGGAAACACTGATTGTGAGAGAGAATTGCTGGACATAGGGTACCTGAAACAAGAACCTGTTACTGACTCAGGTGGTCTCAAGAAACATTCTGTTACTGATGTAGGTGGAAACATTGACTGTGAGAGAACACTGATGCTGGTAACAGATGATGCTGAGAAAAGAAAAGCCTGTGAGGTTCCATCAAGGAATCGCCATAAGTGTGGTGAATATGGGAAAGCGTTTCGACGTTCATGTGACCTGAACACTCATTTGAGGATTCACACTGGAGAGAAGCCTTATAAATGTACTAAATGTGGGAAAACTTTTACACAACCATGTCACTTGAAGTCACACATAACCAGTGACAGTACAATCAAGCCTTATGAATGCAGTGTGTGTGATAAAAGGTATAAACTTCCGGGTGATCTCCGGACACACATGAGGGTTCACAGTGGAATCAAGCCCTATCAGTGTGGTGAGTGTGAGAACACGTTTACAAATGCAACTGCCCTTCGCATTCATTTAAGGATTCACAGTGGAATAAAGCCTTATGAGTGCACTGAATGTGGGAAACAGTTCACACAATCATATAACCTGACAAGACACATGTTAACTCACAGTGGAATCAAGCCATATCAGTGTGGTGAGTGTGAGAAAACGTTTACAAGTTCAACTGCACTACACGTTCATTCAAGGATTCACAGTGGAATCAAGCCTTATGAGTGCGCTGAATGTGGGAAACAATTCTCTCAGTCAAGTACCCTGACGAGACACATGTTGACACATACGGGAATGAAGCCTTATGAGTGTGGTGAGTGTGAGAAAACATTTCTACTAAAGGATGCACTGCAGGCTCATTTAAATACTCACAGTAAAATCAAGCATTTCAAGTGTGGGGAATGTGGGAAAGAGTTAAAGCAGTTATCTACCTTGCAGAAACACATGAAGATTCACAATAGAAGGGTCACAGTGGAGGTTCCATTAAGGCATCGTCATAAGTGTGGTGAATGTGGGAAAACGTTTCCTCGTTCATTTAACCTGAAAAGTCATTTGAGGATTCACACTGGAGAGAAGCCTTATAAATGTACTAAATGTGGGAAAAAGTTTACACAACCATGTCATTTGAAGTCACACATAACAAGTCACAGTGCAGTGAAGCCTTATGAATGCACTGTGTGTGATAAAAGGTATAAACTTCTATGTCATCTCCAGACACACATGAGGGTTCACACTGGAATCAAACCTTTTCAGTGTGGTGAGTGTAAGAAAAGATTTATGTATTCAAGTAACCTGCTCGTTCATTCAAGGATTCACAGTGAAATCAAGCCTTATAAGTGCTCTGAATGTGGAAAACAATTCACACAATCAAGTAACCTGACGAGACACATATTGATTCACAGTGGAATCAAGCCTTATGAGTGCACTGAATGTGGGAAACAGTTCACAAAATCATATAACCTGACGAGACACATGTTGACTCACAGCAGGAAATAGTAGTCATAGTAGAAAGGTTACAGTGGAGTGAGGCCTTTTCTGTGTGGCGAAGGTGAGAAACAATTTACACTCTCGTCGAATTTGCTGAGACACATGAGGTGCCACTGTGGAATCAAGCCATATCAGTATGCTGAATGTGGGAAAGAGTTTACACAATCAAGTAAACTGACATTAGGAGTCAAAGTAGAATCCTACCTTATCAGGTTAGTGAGTGCGAGGAAACATTAACACTCATGTGTCCTACAGGCCCATCTGAGTCTAACCACATGTGTCAGGAGCGTGAGGAAACATTAACACTCGTGTGTCCTACAGGCCCACCTGAGTCAAACCACATGTGTCAGGAGTGTGAGGAAACATTAACACTCGTGTGTCCTACAGGCCCATCTGAGTCAAACCACATGTGTCAGGAGAGTGAGGAAACATTAACACTCGTGTGTCCTACAGGCCCATCTGAGTCAAACCACATGTCAGGAGTGTGAGGAAACATTAACACTCGTGTGTTCTACAGGCCCATCTGAGTCAAACCACATGTGTCAGGAGTGTGAGGAAACATTAACACTCGTGTGTCCTACAGGCCCATCTGAGTCAAACCACATGTGTCAGGAGTGTGAGGAAACATTAACACTCGTGTGTCCTACAGGCCCATCTGAGTCAAACCACATGTGTCAGGAGCGTGAGGAAACATTAACACTCGTGTGTCCTACAGGCCCATCTGAGTCAAACCACATGTGTCAGGAGTGTGAGGAAACATTAACACTCGTGTGTCCTACAGGCCCATTCGAAAATTCAGAATGGAGTCAAACCACATGTGTCAGGAATGTGAGGAAACATTAACACTCGTGTGTCCAACAGGCCCATCTGAGTCAAACCACATGTGTCAGGAATGTGAGGAAACATTAACACTCGTGTGTCCTACAGACCCATCTGAGTCAAACCACATGTGTCAGGAATGTGGGAAAACATTTACCTTGCCCTGCTTGTTTCATTCTTGCTGCTCCATTTCTGTGTGTAAATGAAACAGAATTTCTTCTCAGATTGGCCAAAAAATCAAAACAAAAGAATTTAGCCAAGAGGTTACCCACCTGGACTGTCAAGAAGGGGCCAGAGAAACTGAATTATCTGGTTCATCTTAAAACTTCTGGAGAAATATGTGGTGAACTTAAGATAATGATTTCCTGTTGACAAGGCTCCTCTGGTTTCAGCTCAGATTAGGGGCAATGGAGTAGCCTTGTGGTTAAAAAGTGTTCGCTCGTCATGACAAAGACAGGTTCGATTCCCCACATGGGTACAATGTGTGAGGCCCATTTCTGGTGTCCCCCACCGCTGTGATATTGCTGCAATATTGCTAAAAGCGGTGTGAAACCATACTCACTCACTCAGCTCAAATTAGCTTGTTCAGCCGATGGTTCTAAGCAGACTGCGCCCAGTGTATTCAGGACAATAACTCATAAACTGCATTGATACCATTTATGCAAGATCTTAACAAACAATAACCTTCAATTCTTGTGATGTTTATGTTAACATGCTGTTTATATGTATACTACAGATCACCAAATAGCCCCAGTCAAATCCCTCTTCATCGTATATATTTACCTCCTCATTTATTCCTTGAAGGAAAACACAAAGCGACAACCAGTCAAATTATTTTGTATAAACAGGAAGCCAGATATACATCAGCACAAATCCACTCCTGGATACAAAATGACTGACGTGAAATAAGACGCAGTTCCAATGATGATCAAAGTTGACAAAAGAGAAAACGAAATATATCAGTGTATGTCTGCTGGTGTTTCATACTATTTTGCAAATTACATTCTGTAGCAAATTTGTCATTCTTTTGTTCAAGTTGTATTAATATTAGCAGTTCTTTACTTGTTAACAGATCTATGTTATTTCTGAAAATAAATATTAAACAGATTAATTGATTGTTTCAATTTTGAAGACGACATTTGCAGTGAGTTCAGTTTGTCGATTTCACCCAAGAGTGATAACTGGATCAGCATAGACATCAAGGAACCATACTCATAAGTAATTCATCTCGGATCCAGGAAATATCTGTAGTTTGCCGTCAATGATTTGCAACCACTACGTGTTTCCAGTAGAAAGTAATAGTCTTGCCATCAAGTGCAGGATGGAAGATTGCCAGATACCAAGAAAGGTCAACAGCTTATCCTGTCGGATTACAGTGACAATAGAACAGACTTGCCATGTTGGATGTATTCCATTGGATAACCTCACACCTCATCGGGACTTGTTTGCCACATGTCTCAAAATCTGGTGATGATAATGTTGAGCATGGTTTTACGTTGCTTTTAGCAACATTACAGCAATATCACCACAGGGGACACCATAAATTAGCTTCACACATTGTACCCATGTGGGGAATTGAACCGGGGTCTTCAGCATGATGAGCAGACACTTTTACCATTAGGCTACCCACCATGCCCTCAAAAATCTGAAACCAATTATCACAAACAAGGACCAAATAGGTTGACACTTGGAACAGCATCGACACTTGGAACAACATACCCTGCGGTTTTCAATCAGTTGGTGTCTTCAGTGCTGTGCGGCTACCACGCCTGTATATACGCAAATGGTGGTTAAGTCCGACACTACAGACTGTATAACATCATTGAGGTGTCACTCTACCCAGAGACCAAAAATTGGTATAAGGCTGGTGCTGGACCCTTTTAGATAGATGAATTGCTGATGGATTGCTGGGGGTATTTGCGTAAACCTTCCCACCTCGCTGTTTTCTACATAGAGTTAAAGGGTGGTGGTGTAGCCTAGTGGTTAAAGCGTTCGCTCATCACGCTGAACACCCGGGTTCGATTCCCCACATGGTTACAATGTGTGAAGCCCGTTTGTTATGTTGAGTACTTCATGCATTTGTAACTTCAAGATTAAAATGTTACATTAGTGTACGGAAGAACATTCAACCTGTGAAAAATGCAACTGTCACTCTTATCCCATGCTCTTGTCACCGCTCGCCAATTTCAGTGACCTTGTAGACTTGTCCGGGAATAACACGAGTTGGTCGCGAATGTCACCTGTCCTCGAACTGCATTGCCTATCTTGAATCATGTTCCAACTGCTGTCTACAAATACCTGCTTTGGCTGGTTCATGGTTACCTACAATAAAACGTTCGTAACGATCCAAAATGCGTTCGTAGCCCTACGACATTCGTTAACCTGTGATAAACTATAGAGTTACGACAGGTCGTAACGTTATCGGCGCAAGGCTCTGTTTATATGCTTAATTGTCTGAATTGATGGCAAATCATCTGCTGTTAGCATGCAGAACAGGGACCAGGGCCTAGATTTTTAAAGCTCTCGTAGCGCTAAGATAGTCGTAACTGCCATACACTAACATTAACTTACGACTATTGAAAGTCGTTCGTGACCATTCGTCACCACTCGCTCCTTTCCGTAACCTCCAAGATGGTATTCGGCTTGTTCCGGAATAACACGAGTGGGTCACGAATGGAGTGTGACCTCTTAGTGCAGCCATGACAGCAACACGTCTCCCCTTTAACAGGAGAACCTTTCGGAATACTAACTGGACATCATCGCCATTGATCAGCGAGTGCTTACCCAAGTTCATTCAAGGTTTGGGTTTCATCTGCTGTCGCACTCATCTTCCCAGTTCACACCAATCTGGTTCAAGTCCGGGGAACGGGAAGGCAACACGTCATTCAGACAACCATATCGGTTGTCCAGGCGACAAGCAGGACGTTCCAGTAACGTTTCGTTACTCAACGTCTTCAGTATTGAGAGGAAATATGGTATACGATGGCCCATGGTGAGAAAACAACCATTCTACCGTGACTTTAGTAATTACTGGATTGGGATTGGTTAATCAAAGTCATGCAAAGGTATATAATCACGCTATATAGCCTACCTCTGATTTTCCAACACAGTATGTTGTTTTTTAAATCTTAATAACGCGGTTATGGTAGAATGTAGATAAACGTACTGTGTTGGAAAATCAGAGGTATATAACGAAATTATGAAGCTGTAAATATTAGCTACGCGTTCTGTTCTAAATAAAAAAATTAGAGCTATTATAACTTTGTTACATACCTCTGATTTATCTCCTAATTGTTGTCCTTCAACGGCAATTTGAATGGCGAACGTATCCGAGACGAGATCATGGACAACACTTTATGCAAATACAGGGACCTCACGTCACGTGACAGCAGGACTATTCCCGCCCCACAGCAATTCAGGCAGCACAACATTGCTGTACGGCTGTTCCCGCTGACAACTGAACCACAGAGCATGTGGCTAAGATGCAAAGGCGCTTACGACAAAAATAGGATCAAATACGTTGAGACTTGGGACATCCCTAGGTTGCCTTCAATCAGCTGGTGTCTTCAGTGTGCAAATGGTGGTTACACCGACTTCATAATTTATGGCTTTTGTGTGTGTGTGTGTGTGTGTGTGTGTGTGTGTGTGTGTGTGTGTGTGAGAGAGAGAGAGAAATGATTTTTATCGAGAACCACACACACACACACCATAAATTATGAACGGTCCCTAAAACCTGTTTGAGTTGTCACTCCAACCAGAGACCATACGTGGATAGTAGGTTTCCGCTACAACCCTCTTGCAGGACTTGATGATTCGGCATCTGTCACCAGCTTTTTAAATGAATTACATTGTTAAATTGCGAAAGACGCAGTCGCCAGTGCGCATTGGCTTATTCCTCTGTACATACCATATCGAGCCAATTATCTCAACTGGTTTGACTGAACTCATTGCCACTTCGTGGAGCAGTTTCAAAGCCAATAACAAAGATTTTCATTACGTTTGTAGTGAGTGAGTTTAGTTTTACGCCTCTTTTAGCATTATTCCAGCAATATCACGGCGGAAGACACCAGAAATGGGCTTCACACATTGTACCCATGTGGGGAATCGGACCCGGATCTTCGGCGTGACGAGCGAACGCTCCAGATACGCTTGGTCCAAGCATACATCACATCACGGCTTGACTGTTGCAACGCCCTTCTGATAGGACTGCCGGATTCTCTAATTAAGAAACTGCTGAGAGTCTAAAATGCAGCAGCAAGAAGCATCACACGCACTAGAAGAAGGGAACACATTACTCCTGTACTGCATCAGATCCACTGGCTACCTGTGAGATACAGGACTGGTTTCAAAATACTAGTGATGGTATTCAAATGTCTACATAGACTCGCTCCAGCATATCTCGCAGACCTCTTTAAACTCTACCAGCCAACATGACATCTGCGATCACAAGATCACCTGCTTCTGTGTCCCCTCCAACAATTAACGCTTTTGAGTGGTTCGGCCAGATCCTAGCGCGCTACAAATATTTTGATAGATAGACTACACACAAGGTTACCGCCAAATTCTACCGTTTTCACAATTCCTTTTCTGGGTAAAGTTTTGTGTTGTTAGTTTTCTCTTTTTCCCATAGATTTGCAGAAGTTTAACAAATGATAGCTCTTTTGGGTTTTGAAACGGTTTTTAAGGCTCAAGGTAAGAAACTGTCATGGTGATTGTAACTGCAATACAAAACGTCAATCCGAGGATGTTTCTTATTGGACTTAGCTGGCAAAACAGTGATGAACATAATACCAACAGGTTATTCAAAATCAGTGACAACAGGTGTCTGCAAAAAGAGTCAGCCCTATGGTGGCATCCGCCACTGAAACAATTTCCATGGAGCATTGGTGTGAGTCGTCACTAATTGATTGGGAGATCAGCTAGGTTGGAAGGAACTTTCAACATGTGTCAGAGATGCTGAGTTAACATGCATGGGGAGTCTTGGCTATCGTTTGTCTATAACGGATCGAATTAATAGCCCGGCTGTGAATATATTCAGTGTGTTTACTTGGATGGATCGTAGTGAGTACCGTATTGCATCTAATAAGCGCCCGGGCATATTTTCAACGGAGTTCCGGACCCGGCACTTACTGGCTCTAATTGCCGTAATTGTTTTACCCCCGGCGCTTATTAGAGAACCGGTGCTTAATAGAGGAAATACGGTATATATTTGAGCATATGACTGTTTTCTCATCTATTCTAAAACGCACATTTCATGATCGAAGAGTCTAAAACAAGAGTCCAAAATAGATCAGCACGCTTTATCACAAATGACTATAAATCCAGGACACCAGGATCTATCACCAAGATGCTGGGCGAGTTAGAGCTACCATCACTGCAAGAAAGAAGAGCATGAGCATCATCTGCGCAATTAGGAACCGATGACATGTGTCAACCAAGTCAACGAGTCTGACCACCCAATCCCGTTAGTCGCCTCTTACGACAAGCATAGTCGCCTTTTGTGGCAAGCATAGGTTGCTGAAGACCTATTCTACCCCGGATCTTCACGGGTCTCAAGAAAGAAGAAGGAACATTAGACTCATATTAATATTTAAAGGGGAAGTGTCCACGAATAAATCACATTTATTCTTATGTGAATCAAAGTGAACTGTTTTAATTAGTTAATACCAATGTTTGAAAAGATACACTTATTTTTCTTACAATGTAAGTATAACCCTCAAAATAAGTGCTGAAATGTTATGCCAATATGATGCCTTTGTTTGCGGAGCTAAACAGGCCAGAGTTACCGCCCTTTGGTCCTTTCCCAGCGCGGCATCTGATATATTTCCTTCGATTTCACTGAAACACTTCAAATGATTGGTGACAAAGTCCATTTGTCAGTTTATTTTGAACTGTATGAGGAATTCAGGGATTCGTGTCAGGAAGATGGTGATGAACTATATACAATTGATTTTATGGGCGAAACATAATCGACATACATGTGACGTGACTTTATAAACACTCTGTATATGGCTGAAAATTCACTTTGACGTTAATTGTGTTTGCGTATTTTCCCAAACATTCTCAGCGATTCTCAGATCATCGACAATGTTTCAGAACGAGTATTGGTGATTTGATCATACAACAAAACTACCGCTGATCACAATGATACGTATTTTTCTTTTAAATTCAATTCTCCCGGTAAAATTTGACATTTGTATTAGGACACGCAAAACGCAGTGAATGGTGATTTAGTAATGTGTCAAAACTGGCGAGGTTTACGATGCATGTAATTTTCAGTATATTTGATCTACAATGAGCGGATGATATAGAAAAAAACGAATTTCAAACAGAGTTCAAAAGTGCAAATTGCATTTATTTTCGTGATGTACATGGATATGGTATCGATATCAAAGTGAAGGTGGAAGAGGAGGGACATATTGTACGATTTAAGTAGGAATTTTAGTAACAAACGTAGAATGCCGGCACATTCACCGATGGCAAGCAAGATGTAGTGCACGTTTTAGTTTTTGTGAAAAAAGTTACTGTTGAAAAAAGGCAACCGACGCAGGTTGAATGTTATACAATTTGGTTACGTGGCAACACATTTAGTACAATGTATACGTTTTTTCGAACTGCAACGTCATTACAGTGTAGAACTGATGACACAGCCAGCTGACGGCCAGGCAACAGGTGGATTAAAACAGTAGCCTGCTCACCGAGACACAAGAACCACACCTAAACCTGCACCACGTGAAATGGGTCTAACGACGTCATTCGTTTATCATTTGGGCACCAATGACGTCATTTCCAAGGGACATAAGCCATGGTGTGTTTATTGTGGCCATAGAACTCTCGGTAAATGTTGAAAATATGAATTGATATAACGCAAAACATAAATTAGTTACTTCTGATATATGTACGGGTTTGGATATAAAACTGCTTGATAAACACGTGCAAGACAAAAAGGTTAATTTTCGTGTACACTTGCCCTTTAAAATCATAGAGGGTATGCTACCAGCCATACCAGCCAGCCAATACCTGCAGCCAAGGAAACAAGGCCGACAGATACGAGCGACCCGATACGAGGGCTACGACACCACCAACATCACCAAAGATCTGCCGTGGTGTAGTGGTTAGAGCGTCCGCCCGGAGAGCGGAAGGTCGCGGGTTCGATCCCCGACCGCGCCATACCAAAAGACGTTAAAATATGGTACTTATTGGTCCCTGTCTGGCGCTCGGTATTAATGGGTACAACAAGGACTGGTCGGCTCGGAGTCAGTATAATGTGTCTGAGTGGGGTATTCATGCTTCACCGCGGCATGGTATCTCAGTGGGCTAGCACTAAAAAAACATCTTAAGTCTGGGCTAGTAAAAGCAGCCGCACATACACATACACACCCATGCAGGTCGTCATATGAGCGAAATATTCTCAAGCACGGCGTTAAACCCAATTTCACCTCACCTCACCTCCAGCCACCACACTGTAACACATCAGCGATGAGGGAATCATTCATTGTAAGAACAGCGTACACCTACCAGACTCCGTTGTGACGAGCGCATCTCTAGAGAGCTTTCAAGCTGCTCTTGAGAACAACAAATATTAGCTGTTAAGTGCTCCTTCTTCCCTCTGTACCTACTCCTACATGTAAGACCTACAGAGTAACAAATCAGATTCAGAAAACGTCAGCAGCAACGTTTCTGTATTGATTCTTCATTGGGAATTCGGGCGATGGGGTAGCCTAGTGGTTAAAGCGTTCGCTCGTCATGCGGAAAACCCGGGTTCGATTCACGGCATGGGTAAAATGTGTGAAGCCCATTTCTGGTGTCCTCTGTCGTGATATTGCTAGATTGTTGCTAAAAGCGGCGTAACACTAAACTCATTCACTCACTCATTCAGTTTCCAGAAACTTTCTCAGATGTGTGGAGGTAGTCCGACTCTGTTAACATCAAGTCATAAATGCAGTCTCGTGAAAAACGTACGGACCACAAATTGTAGTCTGTATCACAGTACCTGAACCATGTTTTATTACCTACGAGGGCGAAAATATCGGGGTTCATGTTTTTCATACGATGCCCTAGGGCAAAATATCACTTAGTCATGGTGACGTGACGTCATGGACAATGCTATGACGTCACGTTTCTTCTATGACATTGCTTTCTACATGCCGCGACGACGGGTAGCCAGCATATGTTTGAAGGTAGATTTGGGTTTATTTTCCTCAATTTGACGACTTCGGTAATAGATAGAACATTATATTTGTTCCCATATTATACTATGTTTACGACATTCGTGCCTAAATATCGGTATATCACTCGCTCTCGCTTGGGAAATACCAACATTTAGGCACTCGTGTCGTAAACATAGTATGACATGGGCACTCATAAAATATCCTCTATATCTTCTTTCCGCCCAGTCCTTTCAGTAACGCAAGTCTAGATTTCCTCAGGTTCAGAATCTCCCGGCAGATGGGTTCTTTTTCAATTTAGATGGAGTTATTATTATTATTTTTCCGAAATTTATATACCCTGGGGATAAATTCAGAGACTACGCATTAATCTTGTAGTCCAAATGTGTCATTCAGATACTTTTGAACGTCAGTTTCGCAGGTGTCAGTAACTGTCACAGTTAAATATATTCATCCCCAAAGACTTAAATCCCCATTCTTGTCATCACACAGGGTTCCCATAGTATCCGTTTTAACTAACAGCGCAATAGCCGTTTGCTACACATGCCGTTTTCAAGTTATCGGTCTGCAGTAAAGCGCTCCGTACATCGGTATATCGCGTCCCTACAATTGAATGTATGTATGTAGCACGCAAAGCCGGGAGGTTATACACAAAGACGACTATATAGAATGCAACAAATCACATCGTTAATTGCTGAGAAGGTAGGTTATTTGGGTACATCTGCTTATTGAATTGTCTATCAGTGGCCGTAACCATTTTATACAATGTATCAACCTGCACTAATACCAATCTTCCATTTTTCTCTTCAGACTGCTTGCAGTTATCGCAAAGCCTAAAGGTTATATCAAAACCGGCACGAAAAGAAAACGGAATCTTGATTTTGCGAAATATCCAAAACTGTTCATACGATTTTGTAGTTATAAATGGGTAACATCAGTGATAGTTTCATTCCCACGGTAAAATTATACAGGTTAAGGTTTCATCTGCCGCTAGAAATTCGGAATATAATAAATGGTCTCTGATAGTATGTTTTGGCATGGTGGTTTCAAATTTAGAGCAAGGTTAGCAGTAGTTAACCAAACTATTCATTTCAATTTGGATCCAAACTTTACATAGGATTATTTGAACAGATTTTCTCTTGAGTCAATAGTTTTGCTTTGAGTGAGTGAGTGAGTTGAGTTTTACGCCGCACTCAGCAATATTCCAGCTATATGGCGGTGTTCTGTAAATAATCGAGTCTGGACCAGACAATCCAGTGATCAACAGTATGAGCATCGATCTGCACAATTGGGAACCGATGACGTGTCAACCAAGTCAGCGGGCCTGTCCACCCGATCCCGTGAGTCGCCGCTTACGACAAGCATGGGTTAATTACTGAAGACCAATATTCTAACCCGGACCTTCACGGGTCAGTTTTGTTTTGAATCTTTCCCAACTTCAGTGCATATAGTTAGTCTGATTATGTTTTATGGGTGCGATTATAGTGTATGTTCGCCACCTTATTTTGTAACTATGTTACCATGTTTACCAGTAATCCTTTCCTCTAATGCCCAGGGTTAGGTTTGGGTTAGGGTTACCTTTACTTTTTTTTTTCTTTCTGGGTGCCCAACATATCCTATAGCGGCTCTGTTTTATGTGTGCTGTTTGATTCCCCCTAATCACAATATATCCTTAATTCACCCAAAGTTCATTATTCCTCAGATTTTGAATTTATTTCTGGGTGGTACCTATTTGGTGAACAATGTCTATTTACCCTAAAATGACAAAAACTTAAACGAAGATCCGGGTAAGAATATTGGTCTTTCATGGGTTGCAGTTTTAGGCCAGACCACCTTGTAATTGTCCTCCATCCTGCATGATGACAAAGTAAACCATGTCATGAATGGATACTGCTCAGACAGTCAAAATGTTCGAGTGAGTGAGTTAAAATTTAATGTTGCATGAACATTATTTCAGCCATATAGCAACTGAGCTGAGCTGAAGCATTGAAAGGGGAGGTAACTCTATAGCAACTGTTTGATTAGATGTGCAGTGAAGTGGATGTCAGTGTCAGTTATGGCAGAGTTGACTATGTTGATCACTTCTAGTCAGTGTTTGTTTGGTGTATAAACTATTAAGGCAAATATTGAACGTAAGAATCAAAATTATCCAAGCAAAAGAGTGAGTGATTGAGTTTAGTTTTAAGATGCACTCAGCAATATTCCAGCTATATGGCAGCGCCTAGCAACAGAACTACTAGTGGTGTTCTTGTGGAACCGTCTCATGATAATACATAATAGAAAGTGACAATTTTTGTTTTCAGTGAACACCATAACATCCACAAGTTAATAATGGAAGAACAAGGCCAACCACAGAGCCCAGGCTCTGTCACTGAAACAAATGTGATCACGGACTGTGAGAGGGAACTGCTGGAAACAAGTGATGTCAAGAAAGAACCTGATACTGACATGCTGGAAACAGATGATCCTAGGAGTGACTACTTCACTGACACACATAGAGTCACTGACTTTGAGGAAGGATTGCTGGAACAAGAGGATCTCAAGGAAGAACCTGACTCAGATATAAACCCAGAATGTGAGAGTGATTTACTGGAAACAGATGATCTCAAGAAAGACTCTGTTGCTGACACAAGAATACAGAATGTCTATGACACGACATTGATGGATAAAGGCGATCTCCCGGAACACTGTGTTACTGACACAGATTGTGGGAGTATAAACAATGATTTCACAGAACACTCTGTTACTGAGACAGATTGTGGGAATATAACCACTGAATATGAGAGAGCATTGCTTGAGACAGATGATCTCGGGAAACACTCTTTCACTGATACGGGAATAAACACTGACTGTGACACAACCCTGATAGGGAAAAGCGATCTCAAGAAACATTCTGTTACTGACACTGGTGTTAACACTGACTATGACACAGCATTTATGGAAACAGAAGATTCCGCTGTTGATGACACAGATTGTGGGAATCGTTCAAAGCAGGCCCATAAGTGTGACGAGTGCGGGAAAACGTTCATTCAGTCAGGCGACTTGAAAAGACACATGCTTTCCCACAGTGGCATCAAGCCATATCAGTGTGGGGAGTGTGGGAAAACATTTACACAGTCGGGTGGCCTGCATGCTCATTTGAGGATTCACAGTGGAATCAAACCTTACAGGTGTGTTGAATGTGGGAAAGAATTTACGCAATCTTGTAACCTTCAGTCACACATGAGGAGTCACAGTGGCATCAAGCCGTATCAGTGTAACCAGTGTGAGAAAACTTTCACACGCTCAAGTCACCTGCAGGCCCATCTGAGGATTCACAGTGGAATAAAGCCATATATGTGTCGGGAATGTGGGAGAACATTTACTCAATTAGGTGACATGAAAAGGCACATGCTTTGCCACAGTGGACTGAAGCCTTTTCAGTGTGGAGAGTGTGGGAAAACATTTACACGCTCGATTTACCTGCAGACGCACATGCTTGGTCACAGTGGACTGATCTCTCATCAGTGTGACGTGTGTGACAAAACATTTACAACATCGTCAAACCTGAAAATACATATGAGATCGCACAGCGGAGTCCAATCCTATCAGTGTGGTGAGTGCGAGAAGAAATTTACACGCTCAAGCCACCTTCAGGCGCACTTGAGGATTCACAGTGGACTTAAGCCTTATAAGTGTCATGAGTGCGGGAAAACGTTCACTCAGCTGGGCGACATGACCAGGCACATGATATGTCACAGTGGAGTGAAACCATATCAGTGTGAGGAGTGTGGGAAATCGTTTACCTTGAGAGGTAATCTGAAGACACACATGAGGAACCACAGTGGCATCAAGCCTTTTAAATGTGCTGAGTGTGGCAGAGAGTTTGCACAGTCAGGTACCCTGCAGTCCCACATGAGGAGTCATAGTGGAATCAAGCCCTTTTCATGTGATGTTTGTGGGAAAGCATTCACAACCTCAAGAAACATGCAGCGACATGTGCGGGGCCATAGTGAAGTCAAGACAGCTTTGTTAGGTGAAACATCATCTGTGAAGTGAGTTTGAGAATGCATTTGCAACAGCCAATCATTTGCAGATAAGTGGTTTGTGATTCCAGAGTGAAGTCTCATTTGATTAGAGTGTTTGAGAGTACATTTGCAACAGCCAATCAGATGTGGAGACACCTGCTTAATTAAAGTGGATGGACGCCTGATCTTTAGGGGTAGAACGGTATGCCCATACTACAGTACGTATTGCAGTACAAGGCCTTCATTTCGGTCCGTTTTGGTTTGGTATATTAGAACTTATTTCGGGGAAAATAGCTGCTGTCTAGCAAAGAAATGCACAGATTTTGAGAAAAGGTTTCAAAAGGTTAATAAAATGACGGAACGAAAACCAAAAAAATGCTGAATCTTTGGATTGCATTACGGTATATTGAATCGAAGGCAAAATACTGCAGTTCTACTAATACCGCGGTATACCGTTTCACGCCTACTGTTCATGGGGGAGTTTTGTGCATCAGCCAATCAACTGTGGAGGTGTGTGTTCCTTACAGTATAGTGAAGTGTTGTGATTGTGAGGAAATATTTCAAACAACCAGTCAATTGCAAGATGATTGAAGTTTCATTAGTATAATGAGCGTGAGAAAGTATTTGCAACAGCAAGTCAATTGCAGACACATGGCTTTTCAAAGAGGTGCAAAGCTTTGTCCAAGAAGACTTTAGCTTTGTCACACTGGAGTATAGAAACATTGCAAATGTCAGCCATTTGCATGGTGCATCAAAATGCAGAAAATTTGTTCATCCCATGAAATGAAACTCTATTGTGATTTTCCAGAAAACCCAATACCAATTGTATTTATGTCTGTGTATTGCTTGCTTTGGCATGTCATTTGTTCTAGAAACAGCGTAAGGGCACAGAAGTACGGAGTCTGTAATTGGACAGCTAGAACCTGTGACGTACATGTAGTGATCATACAGAACCCAGTCTGGGGAGCGTTGTGTGTCTGTTTAGTTAATGGTTTATTTATTCATAAAAATAAATAAGCTTTTCTCATCTGTGTTATCTGACTTGAATTTTCAGTGTATTGTATGCAACACTCCTCAAAGTACATACCCTTCCACCACATAAACACTCTTGTGGATTTTCAACGTTAGAATAGTTCCCAGCTCACTCAATCAGGCTTGCTGACTTGGTTGACACATGTCATTGTATCCCAACTGCAGAGATAGATGCTCATGATGTTGATCACTGGATTGTCTGATCCACACTCCGTTATTTACAGACCACCGCCATATAACTGAAATATTGCTGAGAGCGGTATTAAACAACAAACAAAGCATGGAGCCTGTAAAATCTCAAGTGAATTAAGTATTCAGACATTCATATTCGATTTCTGTTACATGCTTATGGTTACTAGTTTCCAACAACTTTAGCCATTGGTCCAAAGTCTGTGTCCAGTAAAATTCTGCTTGTTCTAATAAGCTCAACTCATACTAGTCCACATTATAATTCTAATTTCCACTGAAAATTATAAAATGGACCATATTAGGGCTGGTTGTCTCAAACATTTCCAGGAAGAAACTCAACCCAGTGGTCCACAGAGGCAGCCATGAAGTGAGGAAATGTGCTGGGTAGAATTGATACCCATGGGTTTGTGTCAACAGGGAGATGCTGCCAGGCCAGCAATCGGGTTTCAGACCCTTCTAGCAAGTCGGCCTGGCGCAACAGTTTACTCATGCCAATTTAAAAAAGCATTAATGAAAAAATGGCATGGGGGATTAAATCGGGGGGACATGTGAAAAAATGTTGGGGAAAAAAAATATTTATGACTGGCAAGATGATGCGTTTCTATACAGTGTATAGTATTTTCACTACTTTACAACACAAACGTATATTTTATACACTTGTTTGTTCATTTATTCATAAATTAATCAATCACATTGAAAACATTTACGAGCACTTTTCATACATTACATTAAATTTTGAACAATTTTCATAAATTACATACATTTATTTTAAGCAACTTTCATATATTTCATGCATTTCAATCAAAGTGCAGCATGCAGCAACCTCGTCCACAAACTGAAGCGTAGTGATGCAGTTAGTCTGAATACTGTCCTTGAGGGTCAAGAAGCTGGTGACCAAATTTTGATATTTCCTTTTCTTTGGTGGCCTCTTCCCTCCACTGAGGTACTAGTGAAGGAGGGTTTCATTGTTATTCTGCTCCGGTTTCAAGAACAAAATAAACTGAAACAGGGATGGGTGAGCCTTTGCAACTGACTTCTTCAGGCGACCATGCCAACTTTCAAGATGGTTGTTGGTCTTT
Organism: Haliotis rubra; assembly: GCF_003918875.1. Lineage (NCBI taxonomy): Eukaryota > Metazoa > Mollusca > Gastropoda > Lepetellida > Haliotidae > Haliotis > Haliotis rubra. Next base: position 146,431 of record NW_025765023.1, on the reverse strand, counting down.
GGTCTGTGGGTTTCGTGATGATTCCACTATCTTCGGTAAAGTAGCAAACTGTACAGATAATTAATTACCTTATCAGTTGGCAGCACAATGCCTTTGAGATATGCACCCACTTTAAATGGAAATACAGTGGAAGCCCTCTGTACCGGCATTCGTTGCCAGTATAGAGGGCGTGCCGGTTAAGAGAACTTTTCCCTTTTCAACCTAAGAATGATCATTCCTATGCCGTAAGATGTCACTGTAATAACCTTACTTCGCTTGTCAAAGCAAAGTATCTGTCGTCTTTCAGCATATCAAGCAAGTATACAAGTGACACATGTCACTCACCAATTTACCTCACCTACTTAGGCCTAATCCTTATATCCATACTCCTTTTATGAGCATCAACAGGAGATCTGACATACCAGTTTAGAGAGCGTTAGTTGCTAATAACTATTAATAACGGTCAACTGGGCGGTCTGTGTTCATTCGTCACCACTCGCCTTTTTCCGTAACCTCCAAGAAGGTCGCTATTCGGCTTGTCCGGGAATAACACGAGTTGGTCACGAATGGGCCTTTGTTGTGCCAAAATATGGAATAGACTGACGCCGGATTAGAGGCGGTGTAAATGATCATACATTAACTGGCTTCTGCCAGGACCAAATTCTAGTGCTGATATTGAGAGCATGCCAGATTGGAGGGCTGCTGGTTTTGACTTGAGAGCTTCCACTGTAGCCACACACGACAAAAAATCACACAATCCAGTTGGATAAGAACTAGGCAAAGTTTGAAAAATCCCCAACAGGGTAGTGAGAATGTTTTTATGATGCTTACAGGAATATTCCAGCAATATCAAAGCTGGGGACACCAGAAATAGGCCATGTTGGGAACTGAACCCGGGTCTTTGGTAAGACAGGCAAACACTTAAACCGCTAGGCTACCCAACCGCATTACCCAAACACACTAAATTATGAAGTGTGTAACAAATGGTTGCTCCCCTGCATGATTGTGTCCCTAGTTGTGTGAGTTATATCGATACTTTTGAAGTTTTATGTGCAGTCTGTCATCATTCTATTTCAGATTAGGTTCTGTTATTTGCTGGTTTTCTTGGGTGAAGCCAAACATTTGACATATGTGGCTGAAATGACATCATTAATCTCAGCCACTAAAGCTGTACTTTCAACTGTACTTTTTGTTGTTTAACAACACTCACCATCAGATCCGGTCGGTCGCCTCTTACAGTCATGCATGTTTTGCAGAAGACCAAACGTTAACCCAGACTTTCACATGAATCAGCTGATGAGCTATACGTTGTTGTAATTTTCGTGGCAGAATCCACAGCCTATTTTCACCAAATGTAGTTTTCACATAATTTATGCCCAATGTGGCTGTTTTTGTCAATTGCATAAAAAACCATTTGCGACAGTGCCGTTCCGATTGTTAACCGCATAAATTCTGTATAAACTGGTTCCACCGTTAGTATGCATCAGTTGCTTAGCGTTTTCAACCTACTCGTTTAAATAGACAAGACCCCAGTCTTTCAGCTATGCTCCGAACATCGATTTTACAACCCCGTTGTAGTGGAGCGCGATGTCAAGAGTTTTAGGTTGCCAATCACATGTTCGCCGAGATGGACGAATGAGGGCGAAGGCAGGAAATTTGTAAGCGGGGTAGTGTCTCGCATCAATATCACAACATACTGACGACGGGCATAAGGAACTGTAAACCTTACCAGCAGGTTCATCACGGCGAAATCTGGCATATCGTAACGTAAGTGCATAAAAGAGATACAAATTACAGCAGTGAGCACACATTTTCGAAATTTCAGTGTCAAATGGGTAAGAGTTCCTCCCGTTCCCCCCATAGGCGCCCGACTCTGATATATGTATAAGCATGACCTATATATATATAAGATGCTTATAAATATATCAGAGTCGGGCGCCTATGGGTCGAACCACGTTGCGTTACCTCTGTTAATCTGCGGAAGAAAGAAGTGGGGGAAAAAAGGAACCCTTTCCCAAGGTACTGCAACAAGTGCAGAACAGTGCTGCGAGGATGCTGACTGGTACCAAGAGAACTGACCATGTCACCCCTGTCCTGAAATCACTCCACTGGCTACCCGTAGACCACCACACCACATACGTATTCAGCACAAAATGATGAAAACTCCCCACCTTATATTATGGACATGTTACATCGCTACCAACCCACAAGAGCTTTAAGATCAACCAATGATAAACTACTTCAAGTTCCTAAAACTAAAACAAAGATGGGTGAAGTGGCTCTATGCTTTGCAACTCAAAAACTGTGGAATGCTCTTCCACTGGAAATCAGAAATTGTCCAACAAAAAGACTCTTCTCTTACTCATCCGCTCACTTCAACAAGACTGTTGAGTAGTAATGTTTAATCTGGATACCAGGTGCTATACAAATCAATTATCATTCATTCAAGTAGGTAGCCCAATGCTGACAGGTAGGTAGCCTAACATGCGAGTAGTAATTGGGAAGTATAATTTGTTACTAGCACCTGCCGCCATATAGCTGGAATATTGCTGAGTGCGGCGTAAAACTAAACTCACTCACTCACTGTCACTAGCACATGGGGGCGGTTGGGTAGCCTAGTGGTTAAAGCATCCACTCCTCACACTGAAGACCCAGGTTCGAATCCCCACATGGGTACAATGTGTGAAGCTAATTTTTGGTGACACCCCATTAAGAGCCCATAGTTGATGACATTCTGCATCCGACACTGATTCCTGTAATAGTTACTTACAGTAGTGCCTGGACAGCAATGCAGATACAATGACCCTGGTGTTCGGCTGCTAGAGTCCTATATAAAGGATTGATGCCACTATGTCATTGATGGTGGTTATGTAGCCTAGTGGTTAAAGCATCTGCTTGTCACGCCGAGGACCAGGATCGATCCTCACGTGCACAATGTGTGAAGCCCATTTCTGGTGTCTCCAGCCTTGATATTGCTGGAATATTGCAAAAAGAGAGGTATAAAACCCAACTCACTCACTATGTCATGGTCGAGTTGGCTGCCGTTAACTGTGTGTCACTGGAGCGAAGTTGAATGATTATAGCTCTTGGGCTGCACTTTGTTGCATTGACCTGTGGTAAAAATTGGCGTCCTGTTCCAAACACTTCATTCTGCCTCGTGCCAACCATAGCATCCTTGGTTGGTTTGGACTGATGCCGTTCTGTAACAAATACCCAGGCCAAGTAGTTGGAGCCCACCATCCACCACCATAGTGTAAAAGTGATTAGTCAGGGCGAAATGTGTGCACTATGAAAGACCAACTTGAGATGATGGAACAAAGGGGGGATGAGGCATGTGAACTAGTACTGTCGGAAATAGAAAAAACTGTTTTTAGGCTGTTACTCTGTATCCATAAAATTTACACAACTGCAAATAGCATATGTCGAAATAACCCACATCAGCCTAACTGGGCATTCAGTGGAATGCGTAATTGGATATCCAGAAAAGCATGTTTACGTGTAAAATCAGGCAAAACTTAGAAATAATACCGGTAGCTGCTGAAAACGATAGATCAGACTATAGATGGCAATTAGGTCGCTCAGCCAGGTATGACGACGGACCGTCGACTCACCTGGCATGAAATGCATGTGCTGCCTACAGGCTCAAGGGGTCATCTCAGAGATATTTTATGCTTTCTCATGTGTGTTGAATATATCTCATCTATTGATGAACATCTTACGTGTCTTTTTTTCATAAAATTTATGTTGAGCTATGTAAAAGAGTATGATACCCATAGAAAATTTTAAATCAACCATCGTTATTAAATGTCTCAAAATATATACGTGCCATGACCACCCGATGATCGACAGGACTGGATATTATTTTGTAAATCAATTTGTAAACTGTTATGATATGCCGCTTGCTTCCTTGCTTCCCCAGTTTATTTCCCCAGAAGGATTATCTTATCTCAGCTGATATCTCTATCCCCCAGCCCGACCCCAACCCCCGTCGGTGACACCAGTCCTGACACACCGTTTGAGACAACCCCTCCTACCTGTTTCTGTTTATAGTGATAGTGAGACTCCATGGCAGCTACATCCTTAATAGTTTCAATATTAAAGTTATTATTGTTTACGTCAGCTATCGTGTATGATGAAGATTAGTCTAATTTCAGATTTGCCTTTTTAAAGGTGTCCTTTGTAATACAATACGATCGCACATTAATTTGCATAAAGTCATGGTCTGTTCCAAATAAGTCACTTTGGACTTTAAAAAACCCTATATAACAAGTTTTATGGATAACAACTTCTTTATTTTCGTGAGTGCGACGTTTCGATACAGATTCTTGTACCGTTGTCAAGCAAGAGTGATACATGAAGTGTAGGAGCTGCATATATATACTGTATATAACAATGAAACAACATAATAGACAAAGGAAACAACATAATTGCCATGATTGGCTAAGCAGTAAGCTGATGAAGCCAGTAAGTACATAAAGGATAGTGAATGGAAGCCAGAGATGTAGTTACAATGAGATGTTTATACAATGGATGCGATGTTTATACAATAGACTGGGCTTGGTGGAGGAGTGGATCATAAGCAGATGGAATGAAGTATCCTTAGTCACGGTTGATGGTAGGCTTGTGGCGTTTGATGTGAATGGCTTCTGTGAGCTTGCGTTTAGTGAAGTCCGTTTGGTTGTTGGCGAGAATGGTGATGTCGGACCACTCTATTTGATGATTGGGGTTGGCTTTGATGTGGTCAGAGATAGCTGATTTGGTGTCGAATTAGCAACAGAGGTCGCGATGTTCTTTGACTCGGGTGTTGATGGGTCGGGATGTTTCACCTATGTAGCATTGTCCACAATCACAGTCTATTTTGTAAATAACACATTTCGGGTTGTTGTTGTTGAACATCGCACCTCTGTTGCTAATTCCGACACCAAATCAGCTATCTCTGACCACATCAAAGCCAACCCCAATCATCAAATAGAGTGGTCCGACATCACCATTCTCGCCAACAACCAAACGGACTTCACTAAACGCAAGCTCACAGAAGCCATTCACATCAAACGCCACAAGCCTACCATCAACCGTGACCAAGGATACTTCATTCCATCTGCTTATGATCCACTCCTCCACCAAGCCCAGTCTATTGTATAAACATCGCATCCATTGTATAAACATCTCATTGTAACTACATCTCTGGCTTCCATTCACTATCCTTTATGTACTTACTGGCTTCATCAGCTTACTGCTTAGCCAATCATGGCAATTATGTTGTTTCCTTTGTCTATTATGTTGTTTCATTGTTATATACAGTATATATATGCAGCTCCTACACTTCATGTATCACTCTTGCTTGACAACGGTACAAGAATCTGTATCGAAACGTCGCACTCACGAAAATAAAGAAGTTGTTATCCATAAAACTTGTTATATATTGTACGTCTCAACTTCTAAAATGCCACTCAAACAAGTTAAAAAACTCATTTCTGCACTAATGTCTCCTCAGTAAAGTTTTTTTTCTAGGTTTCCTGTCTCCCTACCACTGAGACTGTAGTAAGGCCGAACTTAGTTTAACACATATTTCACACTTTCACATATTCACTACATAAATTGTAGATATAAATGCGAAAAAACAGTTTTTTTCTATTTCTGACAGTACTTTAATAACCCAGGCACAATGCAAGTTGCGGTACAAGATGTGAATAAGTTACAGTTACGTGATACCACACCTGTAATGCTGAATTCAACTCCCCATGCCATAGAGTGGAGTTGCATGGTAGACAGCGATACTTATAGTTATACATATCTTTGCTTGACTTGGTATGATATTGTCTGTATTCCTCCAGCCCAGGTGGTTACTGTGACAGATTTCATAGAATGAGCGAGTGAGTTTTAGTTTTTATGCCGCTTTTAACAATATTCCAGCAATATGACAGCGGGGACACCAGAAATGGGATTCATACATTGTACGAAGTCAATGAACCTTTGAACATTTGAACCTGGGTCTTAGCCGTGATGACTGAACACTTTAACCACTAAGCTACCCTTCTGCCCCGACAGATCTTATGTAATTATCTGACAAAGATGAATATTCATGATGAAGGAAACTGACAAATTCTTTGTGTTTTCAGTGAACATCATCCAAAAGGACATGATTGAAATCAAAACCAACCACCCAATCCTGCCTCTGTTACCAAAACTAACGTGATCATGGACTGTGAGAGAACATCGCTGGCAACAGGTGCTCTCCAGAACCACTTTGTTTCTGACACTGGTGGAAACAAGTGCTGTGGGAAAGTATTAGTGGAAAGAGATGTTCCCAAGAAACACAACAATTGTGCAAGCCCAGCAAAGGAGTTCTAGTGCAGTTGGTGTGGGAAAATTTTGGACGTGTCAGTTGCCCTCAAGAAACATGTGGAGTCTCATTTCTAAGGTGTTGTGACTGTGGAAGGAATTTTCATGAGCAAGTCCAGCCAGGAGTTCTGGTGTAGTAAGTGTGGTGAAACTTTGGACGTGTTGGTTGCATTGAAGAAACACATGGAGTCTCATTTAAAAAGTGTTATGAGTGTGGAAAGGAATTTGCACAAGCAAGTTACCAGGGAAAGCTCAAAATGTCAGTGTTTTCGAGCGATGGTGTAATTGGTAAATCATTACTGTTGTTATGTCACCAACAAGCTCATATAAAACATAACACTGGAGTGAAACTAGACTATCAACTAGTCTCTGAAATGAACATATTTTACAGAAAAAAAAGCTCATAGTAAATAAAATAACAAAAAGTTAGCCCTGAGACTGTCTTCATTTTCAGCTGTGGAAATCTAGACTTGCCACATTTTCTTGGCTTTCTTGGATATATTTGCTTCAGGGTCTGTATGACAGACTAGAGTTGGACCTCATCTGTATAGTGAGTATGGGGAAGGATTCTCAGCATATGGCCATCTGAAGACACATGAAGAAACATGAGTGGCCACAGTGAGGTGAATGGGAAACATGAGTGTGGTGAAAGTTAGAAAGTGTTCACATCAAGGAACTTGCAGACACATGAAGATTTAAGTGTTCCCGAATGTGGCAAGGAGTTTGGACGAGAAGACAGCCTGAAATGTCACATGACCAGTCAGCGGATTCAAGCCTACACAAATGTGTTGAGTGTGGTAAGGGGTTGACACCTCCATTGTATTTAATACGGACACCAGACATGTCACAGTAGAGAAAAAAACGTGAGTAGTGAGAATACATTTACTGTGATTTGAGGGAATATCGGTCAAAATTCATAGTGGAGTCAAGTCTTATCATTGTAGTAAATGTGGGAAAATATTTACACTGTCCAGTAGTCTTCTGATTAAAAGGAGGGCTCACAGAGGAATAAAGCCCCATGCATGTAGCGAATATGAGAAAGCTTTTACAACATTGGGAACCTTTGAGGTCACTTGAAATCTCACACTGGTGTTGATCCTTATCAGTGTGGTGACTGCTAGAAAACCTTACAAGATCAAGTAACCTGCAGGTGCATTTGAAGATTCACAGCGGACTCAAGCCGTAAACCTGTAGAAAGTAATTTTGTTGAAATGACAGTGATTGTCACCATGAGCATCAGTGTAGTGTGCAATTGGGATTATACATCCATCAACAAAGTCAGTGATTCTGACCCCCTGATCCCATTATTCGTCTCTTACAACAGAGGGTGGCTGAAGATGAATGTTCCAAATTTGACCGATATGCAAAATGCATGAGAATGCACCAGAATATGGTTTACTATGGAATCAAGATTGATGAAAGTGGGCTGGCATTCACCGATGCATGAACAAGCCCATAAGAAAGTATCACAGAGTAAAGGTTTGAAAGTGTAGCATTTACAGCATCATGTTATCTGAAGGACATCTTCATAAGTCCTGCCTTAAAATACCCGTGAAGATCGGGTTAGAATTGATCTTAGTAACCCATGCTTGTTGTAACAGGCGACTAACGGGATCTGGTGGTCAGGCTGGCTGACTTGGTTGACACATGTCATGGTATCCTAATTGAGTAGATAGATGCTCTGCTGTTGATCACTGGATTGTGTGGTCCAAACTAGATTATTTACAGACCGTCGCCATATAGCTGGAATATTGCTGAGTGTAGCATTAAACAACAAACACCCAACTTGCTTTAAAAGTGTGGTGAAAGTAAAATATTTTTCACATCTTTATTATCATGATAATATTCTTATTTGATGTACAGATATCAGACATCTTCAGGACATATCCTAAGATCTGCATGTAAAGAGGAATCATATCAGTGTAATTTATCAGATTTTAATGAGAATGTCCAAGAGAGTCTGTGCACCAATATTTATCCCTGCAGAATCTTTCCACTTTTTCCATCCTTTTCCTCATCAAGAAGTAACTTCCTATGTTGAATTAGCAACAGTATTGATACAGTGGAAGCCAATTCTCTTGTATGTCTTAGGGGGGCATGGGGTAGCCTAGTGGTTAAAGTGTTCGCTCGTCATGCCAAACAACCGGGTTCAATTCCCCACATGGGTTCAATGTGTGAAGCCCATTTTTGGTGTCCCCCGTCGTGAAATTACTGAAATAATGCTAAAAGTGGCATAAAACCATTCTTGTATGTCAAAAAGGGAAGACACTTCATGTCATGAAGCCTCTTGTGATGTTTCCCTGGAGTTCAGGGGTGGGAATAACTTTAAAATTGCTAGTGTACTCCGGTACAGTGGCACATGTAAAATCACTTGCCCTGATAATTTTTCCACTATACCGGCCGTTTTCTTGTTGATTTTTTTAAATAAACAACATAATTAACATTGGAAAGTCAACTGGACACCGGTACAGTGTGATATACAAATTTGCTTGCCTGACAGAAAAAAACACTGGATTCGGACGTCGGGCAATGGGTTATTTCCACCCCTGGAGTTAATGAGGAATCAAATGTAGACATAAATCACAGTTTGTGCAGATTTACAGCCATCATATTTAAGGTTTTTTGAGAGCCTTAGAATACAAGGTCCAATCAACATTTTTAAGGCCCAAGAGCCATGTCCAACCAATATTTGGAAAAGTTTGGCTGGGAACTTGTTAATCACCCATATGTTGCCATTTTCCAGTTTGGAATTTCATTCTGTCCTTTAGTTTTCCCTTCAATGAGTTAGCATTATTCATCAGAAATATGACATGACTTCAGATAATTGTCAAAAGGATTTTGACAGGCATTTCTTTTTATGTCAGTAATATCAGTGTTATCACTTGAAATCAATTTGTGCATCATCTTGTTTGTCCTTTTGTGGAGGGTTGACTGCTGGCAAAGATGCTTCATATGTCGGTATTGTCTTCAAATGTTCTGCAACCTTTGGTACATCTATCGGTTTAACAGCTGCAAGGTTTTCCATCCTGTTTGTCTCAGCTGCACTTTTACAAGGCATATAACTGTCACAAAGTTTGTATTTCTTGAAACTAAGAAACTGTGACTTCTCTGGGCGTAGTTGTCGCTTTCTTGCATCTTCCATTTGCAGGCATGAGATGTCACTGAGTCCAAACCTTCTTTCTTCTTGTCTGATACGTCAACCAAGGCATAGTGCAATGCAGCAATGTGATTGCAGGCTTCCCCTGTAAGCAGACACGACACTGTTTCAGCCAATCAAATGGTGCATGAAGCCCTCAAATGTGAGGTGTTGTCGGAAGTGCAGTTTTATCGGCATGCACATTGATTTTGTAAACACAGGTTATTAATCTATGAATTTAAGTCTGTGACACAAATCTTTGTAAATATCTTCACTCGTATCAACGAGCATTATTTCATTTTCAAGACGATTATAGCGAACAGCCCATATGGTTTTACCTTATAAGATCTTATAAGATTCTTATAAGAAATAATTGGGAATAAGAAACCTATAAGAAATCAAAATGGTGTTTCTTATAAGAATCTTATATATTTCTTAGTGACAAAAATTTCTTATATAAAATATAAGAATTTTTCATCTTTTTCTTAATTTGTATGAGAAACTTATATGTACTTAAAATTTTCATTTTTTTACAAAATTTATTCTCTGATATCTACAATAAAGAAAACATACATGAAACATAACATCATTGAATTTTTTTTCTCTAAAACTACGGTTTTAACCCTGGGTGGTTTAAGTTTCTGCACATTGGCAGGACAGAGGTGTTTATCAAACAGTTCCGCCCTCTGTTTCTCATCTAACCGTGTGGCTACTAATCCATCAATAAGGTCTGACACACCCTTATCCACAGGGGGTCCGGACTTTACGGCAACCTTGAATTTGTCTGCTATTTGCTCTATCACAGACTTAGAGGAGCTCTCCAACGTATTTGTTCCAACTTTCATGGGCGCCGCCATGACAGGTGACGTCACCGCAGGGGAGGCACTCACTCCCTCCCCCACCTCTCGCTGACACGCGGTAAGCGCCTGATTTTGCAAACCAGCACTTCTGTCCTCGTCCATGCTACAATTAGCATACTCCTCGTACGGTTCACGTTTCCATGCTTCCTGATAAGACACCCATTCATTTTGTAATGTTTTTACTGAGGACACACACGCTTCAACTTTTTCCATGTATTTCTTTTGCATAGTATGAAGTGACATGAGAATCTCTCTGTCACTGGCAGTGCCCTCTTTGAGAGTCACATGTCTTTGTTCTCGGTTCTCCCGTGCAGGGCTTGAACCATTATTCATATTATCATTGTTATCAACTGATATTATATCCTCACTGAGAAAACCATCGGCTCCCTTGTTGACTGAGAGTGGGATATCTACAGGCACATCCTTATCTGACCGACCCAGAAATTCTCTCTGCATTTTCTCTAGAATTGTACATGAAGCGCGCCTTTGTTGCCCGAGGTCGCCATTTTGTTTGGTCAGGGTCAACAGTTGGTTACAGTTTCAAAAGGTTAAAAAATCGAGGAACAACAGTCAAACCTGAAGTTTACCATCGGTGAAGTAATCCAGGTGTCCACATCAATCCAAAGGCATAAAGGGAAAGTCACCAAATCACAAATAATCCAAGAAACGGAACAAGCAAAGTTGACCAGTAATTAGCAAACTGACCGATCCAAAGCCATAAGCGCACTGACCTAATTCCTCACGCGCAATCTCACGGGGACTCACGTGACCTGATGCCGAAGGAGAATACAGCATGGAGACATAATCTTCCGATTCCCGAATACGATACGCAATAAAAAACATGATTCAAGCACTAAAGTTATAAATGAGGTATAGGTGGGTAGTAGGAGTGGGTACTGGTGGCTATATCAGCATATGGACCGGATAGCGGTTAGGCTATGGAATCAGTCAGAGAGAAAACTTCAGAGTACATGGTCATTTGACCTGCCATATGGGCAGCCATTTAATCAGAGACAAAAAAAACTACAAATACAGGATTGGAAAGCGGAATTAGGCTAACTACACTGTAGTTCATGACAGTCCTTCTGCCATTTATGGCGCATCTGTAGGGTGGGAAGGTAAAACTTGAGGAAGTGACACCAAAACTGATCGGCGAGTACTTGGCTGTGGCGCAACCGTCGTCTTCCAAAGGGGTTCATTCTGCGGGTATAGTAACTGTGGAAGTGAAGGGTCTTGCCGCCCCATGAGAAGCGCATTGGGAGTTACAGGTTCAGCGTCTGAGATATCGGTAGATACATACCCCAGTGGTTTTGAATTGAGAATGCCCTCAATTTCTATGAGAACAGTTCTCAACACAGGTTCAGTTACGGATTGATCACCGAGTGTAACTTTCAGTCCATTCTTGACGGATCGAATCTCCCTTTCCCAGGCTCCACCAAAATGCGGTGCATATGGAGGGTTAAACTGAAATTTGACCTTCTGTTTCTCCAGCTGATAAACAATCTCCGGTTTCATGTTGTCGAAGGCTTCGAGGAGCTCTGTCTCACCACCCTTGACGTTTGTGCCACAGTCGGACAGCAGCTTACTGGGCTTGCCTCTACGCGAGATGAAACGTCTGAACGCCATGAGGAAGGAGTCGGCATCCACGCTATCTAGTAGATCGAGATGGACAGCTCTGGAAGTCATACACTTAAACAGTATTCCCCAACGTTTCTCGTTCCGTTGTCCAATGTTGATTATCATGGGTCCAAAATAGTCCACCGGAAATAGAAAAATACCGGTCGGAACAGTCGAAGCCGGGCGAGAGATGGGTCTGCCATATTTGGTGTGTTGGGTTTGGCACGCCAGGTCTGGCACTCTGTACAGGTTCTCTGGTGACGACGGATAGCTTGTCTTCCATGAATAATCCAAAAGAATCTACATCAGTTTCAACAGATGCTTGGGGTACCTGTGATTGGGCTCCATCTTCACATGCTTCAGGCCTACCATGCTCTGCATCATGCACACTGCTATGAGTGTGACTAGTCTGGGAATCAATGTCACAGATAGCGCTGACCTATGGGTTTGAATCCATATTTGCTGATATCCGGCTCGCGGGACCATATAAATGAGGTATAGGTGGGTAGTAGGAGTGGGTACTTGTGGCTATATCAGCGTATGGACCAGATAGCGGTTAGGCTATGGAATCAGTCAGAGAGAAAACTTCAGAGCACATGGCATTGAAATTTAGGGTGAAGGCCTCGCGATCTTCCTGGGACAGCCGAGGCAGCCATTGTGTAATTTCCCTCTGAAGGTTGTAGCAGAAAAATAATTAGCCCATGGTTCTGTACTCAGTCATTTTACTTTCTTGACATAAACAATACACTTGTGACAATTCTTGACTTGCTTAAACATTGACAATTCTTGTTTTGACAGTTCTTGTTCACAAAAAAAGCTTGATGTAAATCATCTTCAGCATTACACATTTAAAAAATGTCCAACTTTGTCTACCAAAACACTTACACTAAATCCTTTGAGAAACATTTATACTTGTGCTTATACTCAGAAGCATATAATAATTGCAAGACATTACACAGAAATACCCAACAGGGTTGATCTACTAAATAAATAGATAGGACTATTCCGGAATTTAACAAGTTTTCGGAACGTGACATGTGCTTCACAAAAAAAACTCAATAATTGTCATAAGAGATTATTTAATCTTATGCAAAGTAATTCGGAACTGTTCTTAAGCTATTTTGAAGGGAAAATATTACTTACAAAATTGTGGGGGCCTTTTTTCACTACATGATTCGCCAACGCCGCAGTTGAAGTTGACCATGCTTTCCGACTTACTTCAGTTACTTCTTCTAGTTTTCCCTCTTAGTTGTGCTGCGCTACACTACACTTATGAGGCAGAGCCCAGTCTACACACTTCTGAAACCCAGATAAATCAGGTGGGACCACAAAAAAATAAACCTCAGCTGAGAAGCTTGCATAAATTTAAAACTTATCTTACAAAAGTCCATTGTGGTTAAAGATTCTGGGCCCGAGTTGAGGAATCTTTCCTCAGTTGTGATGACCACAGACGGTCTTAGTTGAGGGAGAATATCTTCATATTCTCCTAGAACCTTCACCTTGATGAAATATTGACGCTTCAGGTTGGCTTTCTTTCTAAAGTCTACCAGGCAGGGATCAAGGGTGTATCCAGTTATACTGGCATGTACATCAGTGCCCTCGATGTACCTGGTTTGCCTGAGGTGTGGACGCCAAAACACAATGGTGTCCTCTAGGTTGAGTGGTCTCAGCCTAGTACCAGGCTTTGACATGCCAAGCTCTTGAAGTGTCTTCTCACGAATTTTGTTCAACACCGATTCCTTTCAGCAGGCCGAGAACCAAATATCATCAGATGGCATTCCATCAGAATAACATCTTTTACCCGTTTTTTTTATTCTTCAAGTATGAAATCAAAAAACTCCCCCAAAGATGGATGGCCTCTTGTTGTAATTAAAGCTTGCCTATCGAAATGATTTTGTACTTCAGGGTGCATAGTCATATACTGGATTTCGTCGAATACCTCGATATCCCTAAATTTTGGATGATTCCTGCCATGAAACAATTCTTTCATCATGTATTTAGCACTGTGGAGGAGAGGGGAATGATTCCTGCATATGGCCATTCTGAAATTAATGATTCCTTGAGAAAACCTAAAAATCTGATCCAAAAGATATCTAGCATTTGGGGAAGTTTTATTTGATTTTGCATAGTTTAAGATTCCTTTGTCCGAATTGGGTGCTGACTGAGTCGCGACTTGGGCGGAAGAGCTCACGAAAAGTGCCAGATGAAACGCAAGTAACAGAGCCCAACTTTTGTGATAGTCGCTTGCGTTTTACGCAGACCTTTTAGCCACTTCAGTCTGGATGCCCACCGTGTGGCAATAACACTCTAGGAACGGTGTCCAACAGAGTTCCAAAAAGGATTTGATCAGATTGATTTCATAGTGCCTAGAGCCGATTTTCAGGTACACCCTGTCAAATTCTAATTTGGAAATCACATTGACACAGTTGTTTTTGTGCGACTCAAATAATTTTTGGCTCGAAAAGGTTTCGTAACAGACCAGGCAGATGCATGCCTTTTCTTTCAATTTCCAATGCCGTTTGTTACCTCCATATGGTATCCGGTTGTTCTCGCCATCTATCTGGCACAACACCTCCCAAACTGTATCTGAGCTATTTGGATTAAGGTACAATGGATCCGCAAAAACAATATTGTGTCTTTCGTCGTGGCCTGATGGGACGTTGCTGTACCATTCCATCTGAAAACTTAAGTGAAAATTCTGTGGCAACAGGTCCTCTCTCTTGATTGTTTGAAGGGGCCCTAGCATTTCTTACAGTTTCCTTCCCTATCACTGCATCCTACACATTTCTGTTGGTTCTTTTGAAGAATTAGCTACCCCACCTGTTTCACAAACAATCTCCTTCTCTGACAACCTGCGTAATGCTACATCTATGAAATCCCCATCCCACTACCCGTGCTTTCCTGTTTCACTACCTTTGTGGCCTTGTCAATAAACATAAGGAGCTGTTGCAACATTTCGTATTCTTTTCACATGTGTGATGATAACGGACTCACATATGCGTTTTTGCGTCGGGGGCTTTAAACATTCTTCATTCTGGATAGTGGACGTGTCATCCAATCAAACATAGCCGTTGTTGGTAATGATGGATATGGGAGTGGTTTGATTCAGAGCGATCCTATATTTTCTCCCTATAACCTGCTCATCAAATACATAGACCAGACCTTCTGGCCCCATCTGGATACGGGGCCATGCTGCTTCAACCACTGCTGTACCATCTGGTAACATCCAGCTGGATACCTATGGCCCATCACATCCACCGCAAGGCGGCTGCCTGTTGCTGTGTAAATGGTTAGGTATTGTAGGAAGGAGAAAGGGGAGATCAAACTGGGTACATAAAGTTTATATATATGCTCCATTGTCCTTGCTGATAAAAATTAATTTCTTTTGTTGGCTTCCATTGCGGTTTCTGAAAGTGATGCCAATATCAGATTCCTGTCTCCTATCCATTGGCGAGTGTTCACATTTGCCATAAAAGCCCTGTCTCTATATTGATTGGCAAAGGACCTAGCATATCTCTCGATGTCTTTTCTCATGAATTCAGCCAAACAATGTGATTCCTGTCATCAGGGAAATAGTCTTAATAAGACACTCGTAGAAGTGATGACGTGTCTACATCAAGGTGCATAATGTCCTGAAGTAGTCACGTGATATCAGGAGGCGGCAATGTTTTTGTTGGACGACCCTGGCCTTCATGCTTGACCTTGCAGACGGGATGTTCTGCGAAGGCGATGTGCGGTTTAGATTGATGATTCATGGTTGATGTTTTGGGTAGATTCATCTTGTTTGTCTGGTATTGGTCTGAAAGTAAGAGTACCCTGAAAAGAGAATCTCTCTGCAAAGGCGGTGTGCGGTTTAAACTCAACAGGTTTTACCGTTGTCCGATATTGCTTTGTTGCTGGTGGTGCCCTCGTGAAAAGAAGCTTATGCGCTTTGGGGTGGATATCAGGACTGTCTTGATTCAAATGTATTCCAAACAGTTCTTGAAACTGTTCGGCATAGAATGACTTGTCGCACCCATATGGTGTGGCATTTTGGCCACATACAGGACAAAGAGTAGCTAAAATATGAACATGGTTGTCCATGAGAAGATACTCACCAAGAGCTTTGCACTTTGCGTATTCAAGGCGTTTAAAGCGTCTGAAAAGTAAAAAAAAGACATTGGACACATGCGTTAAAATCATCATCAAAAACTGTACAAGGGTAATAGCTGATTGCACATTTATGCACTGTCATCTCAAGCTGAGGTGTAAGTCCGAATAAGCATATTCTCATCCTGCTGGCTAAAGAAATCGACAATCGGAAATATCACTGATTTGGAAAAATATTACTGATTATCAATATAAAATTACATTTATGTACATTTGTATTTACTCATACAATACACATGGGCTGTTTCTAAATTATGTTACTTTTCATGCTTTGAACCGGGACTAACAGCTCAGGGCTGTGTAACACTATTTCCCATTCATCTCCCATTGAAAATATTACGCGATGAAAAAAAATCCTGCGAAATCGGAGTTGAAACAATTCTCTAAAAAAAAAACCAGCTGGGGTGAAAAGCGTACACATGTATCAAATGACTTTATTACAGTTTGTATACAACTTGGATATTATAACAATCAATCAATCAATGCATACAATCAATACAGTACATGTATATGTGTAACAATCAAAACTCACTCGGGTTGAGAAAAATCCGTACTATATCATGATATTATGTATTGTACTATTGACATAATACAAGAATATCTATTTCATCAATGTCTGTACACTTTGTTTCATTTATAGCGTGAGAGAGAACCGTGTCTTGTGTCTGGCAATGGCATCTTCCTTAGTTAATCTCTTGAATGCGTGTGTGAGCGGTGCTTGAATGTGGTTCTGTGTATGGCAGTTCTTTTGGTCCTTGCTTACCTCCTGGCAGCTTCTTGACAAAAGGCGATCAGTGTAATCGGCAATTCAAAATACAATACGATAACAATATGCATGTTGGGATATCATTGCAATGAAAAAAGACACTTGTAATGTAATTTCCATATGTTTACCACCTCTTCTGAAGACCATTATCTTTGTTTTAGCAATATTTACTTCAAGTTCCCACCTTCTGGAATAAGCTGACAACGAATTCAACTGTGTTTGCAACCTTTTAACAGATTAAGAAAATATTACAAGATCATCAGCATACATAAGCAGAAATATATTTAAAGATTTAAACTCGTAAGGTATACATTTATCTTTTAAGAAAGACTCTTCAAAATGAACTATCTAATGTCAAATTAAAGAAAATGTATAATGAAGAATAGACGTGAAAATGTGTAAATAACTTTGTTTATATTTTTATAGGGGTACCTCACTGTGCCCCCTGCCTTTGTTTCAGGGTGCGAAGCAGTCACCTGTGGTTAACTGACAATGGGGGGTTAACAAGGGACTAGCATGGCATATACAGCGAGTAATGCGTAGTACACTTACATGAGAAGGTATATTCAGGCTACATATTTTTTATGGTGAAAGTAATATAATGGAATGTTAATGTTAGCTCCTTTGACACTTACTATTTTCACTACTTTCTCTTACATTTCTCACAGTCATGATTTACTTGCAGTATGCAGCATGACTTAGCATGCACACAATTATGTACCTGTTGTGTTTCTCGAGTAGCTGAACTTGCTGGTTGTAGTTCTGAGATAGAGGCTACATCTGGGATGGCTTACTCCACTGTGACAGCTAGTGCTGGGGTGGATGCTTAATTGCATGATCCATTGTGATCTTCCGTGATAAAGTCTAGTGTGGTGGATGTGGTTGTTCGGTGGGGTAGATCTTCTCGCACAGTCGCAAGTAATTGTGTAACCATCTGTATTAAAGTAAGCAATGCAAAGTTATTACAGATGGAATTGCTATTTATAAAAATAATTGCTAATATGTAACTCAGATTGTACATAAGGTAATTTGATGTACGTTGTGAAAGGTAACTTCGCAGTCTGTTGACAATAGCAGACTTCAACTTCTGTGGTTCCAAGAATCGGAATTCTCTCTCTCTGTTATAACTTCTCAGAAAGTCTTTCACTTCTCACAGAACTGGCCTTTCCCTTTCCTTCCACACACAGTTGTCCGTAAGTTTGAATATCGCCCGCAACAACAGTGGAAACATGACTTAGGCTGTGACTATGAGGATGTCATCTTGTCCGGAGCAGATCTCCCGAACTATACATGCTAGGAATGCTGAGGTGGTGAGCTGTAGCTTCTTGATATGTCCATTCTTCGTTGAGGTGTCTAGTTTGGTGTTAGCAGTAGTCTGGGAAGTTCGTAAGGATAAGAACAGTTTTGGTTCAAGGGTGTTGCTGAGAGAGGTGTGGAGATAACTGATGGCAGCTGTGGAGGTGGCCTTGATCTTTCGGTAATGTCGGATGCGTTCAGTGAGGAGTTTTCTGGAAGCGTGGTGAAGGATGGTTTTAGAAGCTGCAGACTGGACAGGAGAGCGGAGCTGTAGGCCTTTAAGGATGATCTGTTGATCTCGGCATCTCATCAGGAAGGTGAGATGGTTACTTGAGAGGATGTGCCTCTTCTCAAGGCGAGACAGGGAGTTGATGGTATGAATTGCCACGTCTCTATGTAGACGGCGGATAATTTCTTTGAGTGGCATTTTAGAAGCTGGGAAGTACCAAATTGACAAACTTTATGGATAACAACTTCTTTATTACGAGAGTGTGACGTTTCAAAACAGATTCTTGTACCATTGTCAAGCAGGAATGACATGTCAGGAGTATATAGTATATAGAAATACTGATATAGTAATTGTGCAATATACTTTAGCTCTAAATATAGATTGGATTAGTTGAAAGAATATGCATATTACTCTTTACCTTTAGCCTTTGAATAGAGTTTAAAGAATGGACTTAACACGCTTCAGCATTATTAACTCTGAAAATTCTGGAAACATTCAACTTCTGTAGCATTTAAAATAATTAAAGTTCAATCTTTGTTTTCAGCAACCTAACTGATAAATTGAAACAATTACTTTAACACTGAGACCAGTAGATTACTAGATTATCAGTCACTGATATTTCCAGGTGGTCTCGATATTCTGCCAGCTCTGGTTTCATACACATCACCAGATGGTGTTGTTGAGACAGTCAACTTTACAGCTGTTTTTTCCTCGTCAGACTGTCATGGGAGAAAGTTCAGATCTTTCCTGTTTCTTCGATATGTCCCTGATTCTGTTCCCACTTTGTATGACCGAGGTGCAAGTTGTTTCAAACAGTTCCATATTCACCTCTGTCAGGTAACCATGTATCTCCCTTTTCAAGCACTTGGGGAGGACGGGCTGCATGGTGTTTGTTGAAGTTGTGCTGTGTAGATTCATGCTGGGACAGTTCATGATTCATGATCTTTTCCTGATTTGGTAGACTTGATTTCAGTCTGTCCGATACCATGGGTACCTTGGTACGTAGATGACATGCCATGAGAAGCTCAGCAGGGCTGTATCCACAGAGCCGCATATGGATCTTCTGCTGCCTTCAAGAGTGTTTTGACAGTTCTTACCCCGCATTCTGCTTCGCCGTTTCCTGAAGCATGACCAGGGCTGCTCGTGATGTGACAGGAACCATATTCTCCACTGAATTTGGCAAATTCTGCTGACGAATACCAAGGACCATTGTCAGACACAAGAGTTTCTGGAACACCATGGCATGAGAAAGTGCTCTTGAGATGGTTGATAGTCTCTCTTGACGTTGTACTGATGAGTCTTGCTATTTCGATGAAGCGGGCGTGATAGTCGTTTTTACTGTTTCAGTAGCGAGGTATATTGTTTATGTGGGGTGGAAAATATGACACAAGGTGTTGAGTAGTCAATGCATCTTTTAATCCTCTCAACTTGAGACAATGAAGAAACTCATTTATTTGTTGCTGCTGCTTCTCAATCAGGTCAGCTTGGCGTTTCACGATGTCATCCATGTTGATGCGATGCTCCTCTACTGACACCTTGTCTCTGGCAGCAGTGATGTTCGACCCACTCCACCCGATCAAACGGTCACGCAGATCGAGGAACTCGATCTGTTTTTTCTTTGGTGAGATGCCTTATCTCCCATTTGATGGTGTCATTGGTTGCTGCCTCTGTGAACTGGCTCTTCAGGGCACTCTTCCTCTGAATCAAGAAGGCTGGCTCGATCTCTGTAATGTGATCATACAGATCAATCAGGTCCAGTGAAAGGGTAATGAGATCTTGTCCCTGCTTTGACGATGGGAATAAAAGCTATGCTGGGCTGTGGGTAAGTCACTGCCTCCTCCAAACCCTTTCCGCAGTACCTTTATGATCTCTGTTTGTGATTCTTTTACCCTCGACCCTCTTGCCAAAATCTGTCGTGCTCTGCCTCCAAGGTGTTGGCATAGGAGAAGAGCATGTTCCTCATCACCCAGCTTTCTTGCCTCTACTGTGCACCTGACGTCAAGTAACCGTTCTTCCAGAGTGATGTCTCCTGCCTTCATTGGCTTGTCCTTGAAGATGGTCAGCTGATATCCAGTGGCTATCACAAGTGATTTGGAGGGACGATTTGCAAACAACTGTTGTTGCTCTTTTAACTGGATCCTCATCCTGGCAAGCTCCTCTTCCATACGAGACAGATCCTCGGGGTTGCTGCTGGGGACATCACCGCTGCTGTGTGGTGACTTCGGCTGGCTCATGATTCAAGGCTTAGAAGACTACTTCGAAGAAAGTGCATACATAATACTCATAACATTACACAATACAACAGTGCTGTTTACTGTAGGATACAATCATACAATCTTAGCCTAGCCACACTATCAACTGTTCTTTGATGCTCAGTGGGCATACGATCATTATGCCACTGGAACACAGTCTGTCTTGGCACTATCATTCAGCAGAAGCAATGGCATCTCAAACGTGGTAGGGGGTTTCCAGCATTGCCTGTGTCATCCCACTTCTGACACCAAAAAGTTGTGGTGCGGTAAATATGACGCAAGGTGTTGAGTAGTCAATGCATCTTGTATTCCTCTCAACTTGAGACAATGAAGAAAACCCCCAAGGTGACCTGCTCAACAGCGAGGACGACCACGGGGTTACATCAGTCACCACTGGCGTTCAGGTTACGTTGAATTATTAGGTTGAAAGACTGATGCATATGAGCGATAGTTCTGCGACCTGCCTTGGCAAAAGTGTGCTTACTTCTGCCAGATGTCGTGACGATTATCGCAAGATAGATTTTAGTCAAAGATATAATTTAAGTTTCAAGCTCCCGGAATTTGCCAAAGATGGGCGAAGTTAACAGGCTATTTTGGGATACTTGAAACTCTCTTCACATTTATGTTGCTATTTGCACGATTAATGTGGTCTTTTCAGCGTTTTTCTGCACATTTTCTTTGGTAGGCCTGGGTAGGAGGCTGGCTTCCTTGTGGAGAGCTGGGATCATCTTGTAAAGTCCCAACTGCTGGTCCGAGGTCCTGACATTTATACGGCGATGCCATCCTAAAATAGATACCGGTAGTTTTGAACATTATATCTGAGACATATAGAGTATAACTGATGCTTGAAATACATCATGTTGCATTTTTCTTTTGTCATAGATACTAAACTGATATCCAAAAGTTAACATGTTGATTGCCTATCACGAGTATACTCGTAGTATCAATTCTGGCCAAATTTGCCACTACGAGTTATCTCATAGCTACATCAGCGGTATTTTAAAACAAGTTTCACATGTTAGCAAAATAGGCACAAGAAACAAACGTCTCCAGGCGTTCTTTGTTACCGCCAGAAGATGATTGCTTCTTGTGCTGTTTTGCCAAGATGTGAAACTTGTTTTATAAAGCCACCGATATAGCTACGAGATAACTCATAATGGCAAATTGTGCCAGACATTGATACTACAAGTATATTTGTGTCGGCAGTCAATGTGGTATATGGAGACTTACCCTCAACACTGTTGTTAGTCCTTGAGCTCAGGTTGAACACACACCAACATAGGAAAATAAACTTCCCAAACTCACCTCCACAACGTCATAAGTTGGTTCGACTTCTGCCAGATTCAGAACTCCAATCTGTGTCCTTGGATAGAGATATATATCCTTGTTGCTGAAATTGGCCACTTGGCATGATATTATTCCTGTAGTGTCAACGGTTGGACCCAGTTTAAGTCCAACTGGAAACAGAGCAGAGATATCCTCAATGATGGCTGTATATGACAACTTGCTTGGCAGAACTGCTCCCTCAAAGACCATGAGGAATCAGGCTGGGACAAGGATGGGCTTTTTCCCAGAAACTCTTATCCTGAGATCTTGTTTTGTTGAGGCAGAAATTTGATTGTAGTACGCCAAAACTTGGTGCAGGTCCTTGGGTACTTGGAGATTGTCTTGTTTTACCTTAAGTCGTATATCTCGTTGGGCATTGGATCCAAGTACTCCTGGGACTACTGGGACTTCGCAGTAACGCTGGTCTCTGGGCATTTCCCTACCACTCTATGCAAGAAGGGATAGTTTGATGAACTTTCCTCAGCTCCCACAATGAGGTCCTTCACGGCGTGAATCACTGGTTTAAAGCTGGTTTGGGATTTCTCCTGTTTCGGGGACACCTTCTTTGGATGTGGCCTTCTTCTCCACAGTTCCAACAGGCCCCTGGTCCTTGAGGCCTACTGGTATTGAGCAAGCTGACGATCTGTTGTCTCAATGATCGCCTCTTGACGTTTAAGCATATTCTCCATTTGAGCTTGATGGGAGCAATACAAAAGCCACCCGGACAAATGTCACCTAGGACAAAAGCCACCAAGTTATTTTACCGTTACAGAAAGGACAATAAAGGTACCACCCATATTGACTTTAATGTTGATTTTGTTGTAAAATTATGTACATTTTGATGAATAATTTGGTTTCTTAAAAAAAAATATTCACTTTGATAAAAAGTTGATTTTGATGTAAAATTTTGATTTCATAGTAATGTTGACTTTTTTAAAAATGTTAACATAAATGGATGTAAAATTTGATTTAAGAAATAGTTTGACCTTGAATTTGCTTAGAAGCCTGTTATAAAGCATTGTTTTGAAAGTAAGGCTAACTAAGCACATGGGGTGTCTTGGGGAGAGTTGTGAACTTGGGTTCACTACTAGTCAGTCTGAATGTTGTATTAAATGGCATTAACCTGTGTACTTATAAATAGAATAAATCCTTTGGTTAACAAAACTACTTAGCCTGTTGGAGAAGCAGTAAGAGGAGATGTTAAGATAAGATGTACGTAAGGAGGATTAATTTTAACAATTGTATGTAAATAACGTATAATGCATTTTATCTGGGTCCCGTCACATATCGGAGTCCATGGCAACGAAATGGCAGACCAAGCTGTCAAACTTGGACTCTACTCAAATTTTTTTTAAAAATACCTTACTCCAAAACAGACCTAACATTTACCTATGCTTTAAAACAGTACCTCAACAATGCTAACTCTTCTGATCTCAATCACATTCTAACTAAATAAATAAAGCAAATAACTAACAAACTGACTATTTCCCTTCCAATATGCACAACCAAGTTGAATATGTTTCATCGCAGAAAGGAGTATGAAAGCAATATTAAATATAGCTGCGAGCAGCGATGTAGGGCTCCTTGGCTTTACTTCTTTGGAGCCTTTTGCATCTCTCACATATCTCATGAATGTAGTAATGGTATTAGTTAATATGAATCATATCACTGCTAGTCGAATGCTCTTCGACTGGAAGTACTGGGAGATCATTAAGTTTCGATAAACTCATCAAAAAAACTATTTTCCTAGATTAAATAATATCACTTAGGTACAATGAATATCAAAACAGAAGAACCCTTTGTTCAAACAGTCAGAGAAACAGAACATTTTGTGGCCTGAACTAAATAATTTGAAAGGTTCACTGTGACTGACATTATGTGAATTTAAATGTACGTCACATGTAGCTGACAAGTCGTGATTCACATTTAACGGTCAGTAAACACAACTCATGTGCCATTTTACGGAAAGAATGACATTTTCATGCTCTTTATTATGGTGCATTGCCTACTGATAGAGGTACCTGGCGAGTTTAGTGCGGATTTTTCTGCACTTTTGGTAGACACCATTTCCATCTAAATATCAACAGCAACCAAAAGACATGTCGACCACGAAGCACTTTCGTGCTCTGTATTTCGGTAGCGTTTATCAATATCCATAACACTGTTCCTCTCACGCTGACACAAGTGAACATGTGGTTTTACAGCAACTAACGTGCTCCAGTAGGGGTATTCTCGGGGCGTGGACATCCTAAGTCGTGTAAAAGCAAAGTCTAGAAAAATGTGTCCACTTTGGGTTACTAAGCTAATTAACGCCAGACAATAGACAGAGTTTGTGATTGCAAGACTTCAGGCAATACTAGACTGCGTAATTATAAGGAAGCGAAACAAGGGTTTATTTACAGTTTTAATAAAATTATAATACACACTGTGTCGGCAATGGCGCTAATGTTCCCAAGGTTATTAAACATCGACAAATCTCAGTTTCATTTGGATCAGCGGGTGGTTGTGTGAGGATATCGTTACCTGTAGATACAGTTGATTTACAACACTTGATGCCACGAACACCAGTCATTTCTTCTTCTCTTCAGGATTCTGTATGTGTGTCAATTCATGCAGAAATATCTTCCGCCTCGAAATGTCAGAAGTATTTGTAATCTAACTGTAGCAACAATTTCCTGACAGTGATTATTACTCACCTAGCGTGTACACTTATCGAGATTGAACACATTTTATGAAATCAGTCAACACTGCAAGCGATTTCTGAGTGAACTCACTCACCTATCATAGTCACATGCTAACCACGCTTACCAGAGTGAACTACCAGAGTGAACAGACTCACGAAACCTTCACAATTCCGGTAACAGTTAGGATTTTAACACTTCCCAACCAGTTAATCCCTTACTTAAAAACAGACGACATCAAAGGAAAACCGTCTGTCCACGTCCTGAGAAGACAGACAAATATTTTACTTAAGTCTCACCTCATGTAAAAGTACAGATATATACAGACATATACATAAAATGAGCCACACTTAAGGGGTTATGAGAGACTATTACATAGAAGTGGCATATATGATAAAAGGTACACTAAGTTTTCTTCTTTGAAGAACGCAGGTTTTGGCTGCAAAATAAACATGTTCTTTAAATAGTAAAATCATTTCTTCATTATAACATAAATCTAGGAAGTTGGGATAGCTGAACCACATATGGCCATATAAACTTTCACGTTGATCATCGTACAGCGGACATGCCAACAGTACATGACGTTCGACTTAAATCTGATCACTACATTGAAAACACACTCTTTCATTTACATGCATATTTGAATATCTGCCTGTTTCCAACTTTAGAGGTGCAGAACCGGATCTAAACTTGGAAAGGGCAGATCGATAGGAGCGCGGCATTTGCACACTTACGTAGCTTTCGCAACCATACACACTTCTCTCGTCTCCCATATCTGCACGTGAACCACGCTTTGCAGTGGTAGTCTCTTTATAGGACATATCATGAGGGGGAAATTAAGCCCACAAACAGTCGCCAAGGTATCCCATGCACATGTTGATATGTAGATATAGATGTAGATGTTATGACTGCATACTTACCTATTACTTTTCAAGTGCTATCCATGCTGACACGGTGAATAAACGTGCACAACTTGTCTGCGTTTGTGTGGAATCGATTACAAACAGCGCGTTTGAAGGAGCGGCTATAATCGTCCTCGCTTTTCTTCAGACTGTCGCATGTTTTGCACGGGTAATGTGCCGTGTTATAAATGTGTGAGAAACTCTTTGAAACATTCGGCAATGTATCCCTGGGCGTCGGTGATGTAAAGTACTGCCATATAGCTTGAATATTGCTGACTCCGGCATAAAACCAAACTCACTCACTCACTCTCACGCTGATGCAAGTGAACTTGTAATTTCACAGCAATGAAGGTACTTCAGTAGTTTGTATTAGTATCCATTACACTGTTACACTCGGGCTGTTGCAAATGAATAGTGAATCGAGAGCAGGTATATATACTGGAAATACACCTAACAGCTCGATAAAGGTCACATATGAAGTTTTACATCCATGCAAGCTCCACAAGACAGAACTGATTGGCAAAAGCGCATTACTCTTCGAATTGCAAAGCTGGCGAGTGAGCAGTGTTGAGCGATTTTACTAGCCCTTCCTTCAGCTAGACCAGAGTTACCCCCTTAGACCACAGCTACAACTTTTACCATGACCGGAACGCTCATTCATTGGCAATCTTTAAAAGCTGCCTAAAGACATACCCCTTACAAAAGACTGAATTTCAATGAAGATATAACACCTCTACTGCACTGTATTTTAATTTTGTGTAGCAGCTCTGGTTTTGGCACATAACACCTGTGCCATTCGACGGAAAGAATCACATGTTTATGCTCTCATCATGAACAGAAAATGATCAGCAAGCGTTTGAGATACATATTGCAAATTTTCATTGTGCTCTCTAGAGAACCAATAAAGATAGCAACTATACAGTGAGGAAAATAGAATTTCACTTGTCCCTCTGTTGTCTTTGAAAATACACTTAGACATACTATTTGTTACTTCAGTATCGTTTAGCTTGTGTTTAACCGCTCCACGCTGGACAGCTCGTCATTGTCAATTGAAATTGACATCGTCTCCCATATATGCACGTGGACCACGCTTTGCAGTGGTAATCTCTTTATAGGAGACATCGCCCTTGCGCTTTCCTTCAGACTGTCGCATGCTTTGCACGGGTAATCTGCCGTGCTGTAAATGTCGATGAAACTTATGACACATTCGGCAATGTATCCCTGGGCCGTCGGTGATAAAAGAAGTCCTTATTTTGTTAAATCTGTCCAAACTTTGGGTTTTTGAATGTAAGCATTATTTATGATCACTGGTACGTTGTTGGAAGACTTTTTGCGTGATGTTTCGCGTGTTCTGCCTGGAGTTGTGAGTCAGTTTGTTTGGCACTCTTTTTCTTTCATTTGGGGCACGTCTCAAACAGTTCTTTTCCCTTTTAGCTCCCATACGTTTTATCCACATGGATAATGTTGAACAGATGTTTTTGATCAGTAAATTTTATGGCGCTCTTCAAAGTTTGAAAGCCGTAGCGCTTGCAGGGTCTTTTGACATTGGACCAAGAACAGAAAATGTTCAACAACCAAAGGCAACTTCAGAACAAGCGTTTAAAGTGTTGTATGTGGTAAGTTTCGTTTGGCACAAAATAGCAAAGTAGCCCGTGAAAGTTTTTGAAGACAACTTTTGCCCAAAAGTAGCGTCCAATATGGCGACCATCATATAAACATAGGCACATTTGACGATGCTACTGTGTAGAAACATGCATAGACACAAAGTATGCAACGTTTGAAAGCCGTAGCCCTTGTAGTTTTAGTGCAGCACATTTTGGGAGGTATGCAGTCAGGATTTTGCTGAAAACATCAACAAAAACTTCAATCCCAAATAGCGTCCAAGCGGTGCATTTTAGCGACTTGAGCCGTCCAGGCGAAATTGTAGGCATTTTGATTACGCATCTGCTCAAGAACTGTGGCACACATTGGAGCATTAGTTTTGGAGATATTTGAATTTGAAATTGAAATTTTTGAATTAATTTTGAATTATCTGCCCTTTGCTATTGGGCCTACAGCCTAGAGATTTTAAAGCGCGATATCTACACCTCGGTGGGCATCTGGGTGATTTTTGTCAAGGCATTCTGTCCAGCGGTGCTCTCTGTAGCTCTGTTACAAAATACGGCGGAAGAATAAATAATAATAATAATAATAAAAACACGAACGATTACAATAGGTCTCCTGCTTAAAGGCAAAGGAGCCCTAATAAAAGTGTGAATGAAAAATGAAAAAAGATGAGAATGAAAGCAATAATGAAAGTGTTTAAATGAAAAGGAATTATCATGCAAATACATCTGGGAAACATGAATTTGTGTTGGTGGTTTTTATTTTTGTTTGTGTGGCATTTGTCTTAGGTGGCATTCGTCCGGGTGGCATTTGTCTTGGTGGCATTTGTCCGGGTGGCATTTGTCTGGGTGGCATTTGTCCGGGTGGCATTTGTCCGGGTGGCATTTGTCCGGGTGGCATTTGTCTGGGTGGCATTTGTCCGGGTGTCATTTGTCTGGGTGGCATTTGTCCTGGGTGGCATTTGTCTGGGTGGTCTTCATGGTAGGCTGATTCAGCAAGCTGTCCCTTGAGTGCCATCTCCTTCATGCCATGGAAAGTACTGTCAATTTCCACGATCTCTTCGTATAGTTCAATTAGGTTCAGAGAAGTTGTCACAAGGTCACTACCTGCTGTCTGGCTGTATGAATAGAACCGGTGCTGGGCTGCTGGCAAGTCGTTGCCCTCTCGAAACACTTTCCTCAAGGTCTTTATGATCTGGTATGGAGACTTTCTGGTATCAGTTCCTCTTGCAAGGATTTCCTGGCGAGCTCATCCACCCAGGTTGTCGCATAGGAGAACAGCATAGTCCTCTTCAGACAACTTCCTTGTCTCAGCGGAGACTTTCAGATCTGAAATCCACTCTTCCAATGTGATGTCGCCAGCTCGTAGAGACTTGTCCTTGAAGCGTGGGAGTTGTAGACCAGTGGATAAAACGAGTGCTTTTCTGGCACCAGCAGATAATGAGAGCTACTGGTCCTGAACTTTCATGCGAAGTGCTTCCAGTTCCATGGCAAGCATTTCCATTTTCTTCAAGTTTGGGTCTGTAACAACAACTTCTGGCTCATTTGCCATCTTGTTCTTCTGGTCTCCGTAGGGGTTTTCCGCAGTAACTGCTCTGTATCCCACTTCTGACACCAAATGTAAGCGGGGAAAGGAATACAGAGAGTTGGATCTTCTATTGAGAGGCTTTATTTCTCATTGTGGATAGGGTGAATCCATGTAAAGAAAAAAAACCAGGAGAAGAAAACACTCCTAGCAGCAGCGGTCAGTGGTCACATGACCCAGGGCACGGACCAACTGGTCATTGAAACGGTTGCGACTAGCTGAAGAAATGTTTGACTGTCTACTTGGAAAACTGCGCTACATCTGAGAGGTGATGGCGCGAAAAATGGAACAATAGCGAACTGCATTATGGGAAAGCATTTTACATTTTTTGACATCAAAACACCTAAAAGTTGGACTTATGTTAATGGAACATATAATTTTTAATGATAGACAGATTATATTCATTTATAATTACGAAAATTGGGTATTTGTCTGTGACATGAAATTCACGTCTCGGACTACTTCCGGAAACTACCGAAGATTACGATGTGAAAATAAGGGCAAAGCAAATGTGTATAGAAACTCCTTTACAATCATATATTGAACATATCAGTAGAATATAACTTCCCACAGTTTTTCTATGACGTCTCCTTTTCCTATTTCCTTCATTTAGCTTGTGCTGCTTCACACAAGGTGGAGGGCTTGTCAACATCACAATGTTTTGATTGTGTTACATTACCAGCTCTTACAGTGTGGGTCCTTGACCGCAAACATTCCATTCCACATTTTTCACATAGGGCATCTGAACTGTAGTAGGGCATCTGAACTGTAGTAGGGCATCTGAATGTTTGACATTGATCTTGAGGCTTCATCATACTATCCACATTTATCACGCAAAGTCAGTCCACATATTTCATGATCTGAACAGGTCCGATTATTTTCGATACAACGTATACCATGTGCTAATGTTTTCTCAGGTTCACCAACAGATTTGTCACAATACTGGTCAATAAGACAATCAGAGATTTCTTTGACTAAAACATGAAATGCTTTTGGGGGTATTATCTTCACTTTCCTTAATTGGCGACAAAGGAATTCCCCATGATTTACTACAATGTGTTTTGACTGGGGTGCTATGGTCCAATTGGGGTCTTCTCGTTTATCCACCACCTATTGTTCTAGGTGGACAAGTCACTGAAGCGGAATAATCCTCAAGACAATAGATGTCCCTGAAATTTTGTTCCCTGTGAAATAAGATCCCCACTTGAATGTAGTAGTAAAAAAGTAAGTCTTTCTACATTTTTTTTTATTTCAACAATACATACAATATCAAAATTAACAATACATTCAATATCTATGACAATCCTCAATAGCCTGTTAAATGGGATACTGCATCCCAATATGCATATACATCCATATCGCCAGCCAAGAATTGCTGTTTGATGTTACATAATCTGTTTGTTAAATTGACATATTTAACTTTCTTGCGAGGAGGTTTGGCACCTCCTCTTAATTGCATACATGATGCCTCTCGTGAAGATTGTTCTTTTTCAAGAATTCAATAATCTTGAAGATATTGGGATGGTTTTCTAAACAGGAAAGCTTCCTGTGCCAGCCCTCAACATGATTAGTAGTCTTGGGGGCCTTCGGTGGCGAAGTGGTTCCACATGGTCCTGCCATGGTCACCCTCCACCCAGTACGATGTCATATAGTCTGTAAACTGTTCCACCCCAGGAGGTGCATCTTCCAGGGCCTGCCACCACACATCACTCACACAGTCCACTGGTACCAGGGGCAAAGCAATCGCTTCGTCTTACAAGGCGACCTATGTCGGGTTGTCCTTATATTCAGTTACCATTCCAAGCTTCTGAACTTTTCTCCAAACACTCTGGCTAAAGTGAAAGTAGCAACCCTTTAATATGGCATTTTGAAAAGTCATCTTGATGGCGTTTTGAGCAGCTGACTCAAAATCAGTGAACACACTCACTGGATCCAATACAATGTTCTTAGAGGCCGCTACATTCTTCACATTTTCAAAGAAACGTTCATATGTCGACTGCTTTTTATCTGGGAGCAGACCATACACCAAAGGGCACATCTTATTTTGCACAAATGCATGAATGGTGTAAAGCTGGGTGAACACACCAGGGCACTTGTCAAATGTTCCGTCACAGTAGTACACATCTGCTTCGGAGAGAAGTCGCAGGTTCTCGTCAGTCGCGAAGGTCAGGATCTTGTCATGGTCGCCGTGAGAAAACAGCAGGAAGTTGTCATTGGCATGCGTCTTAGTATATGCACCTCTACCATTAGGAATAAACTGGACATTAACCTGTTGGTTAGCCATCGTGACTGACCTTAAAGAACCTCATGTACCATTTTATAATCGTGTAATAGTGAAAAGTGTTCACTGAATTAAAAAAACACAAATAGCATAATCGACACAATTTAATTAAAGTTCACGAACACTGTTCACTGTAACAGGGCAAATCAGCTAATTAGTGTCACCCACCAGGACCAAATTTCAGAGTGAGCAGTGTAATCACTAACCCGTGTCAACTAATCCCATCTAATCCCTTGTCAAAACTAAAGGGTGGTGGATAAGTGAGAATGAACCGTCCAATTCAGTCTCTTTTGAGTCAGCACTGGTGTTTGTAATTTCTTTGTCCTGACGGAGATCTTTTGGCTCTGAGGCATTGTTACCTAAGCCTTTTCTTCTCTTTAATGTCAGTCTGTATTTATGCCGTCCTAACATCTAACTACAGTTTTCAAGATTTTGACATTTTGAAGATGGCATCTCGGGGACCTACTCACTTGATACAGTGGTATCTCTCTGAAAAAAAATCATTTGGATATTATTATAATGAAACAAGTCATTACAACAAAAAAGACCAACTGATTGGAAAGCCTTGAATTTCAATCAATTAAGTACAGTAAAATTACCAAAGTTTTTGTAATCCTGTAGACTATATAGGTCATATTGCATTAAAAAATAGTATATGATTAAAAATTCTTTTTACCTGACAAGTAGATGGCATTTCAGGGATAACTGGAACATCCAACAAGATGGACGAGAGGACAGACACGTCTTCCTCAGAAATCTGTTAATACAAGTTGGTGAAATTAAAAAAAACAAAAACAGTAATCCTGAAAGTGGAACAGTGAACAGAGGATTCTCTCTCTCAGAACCAGTTCACACTGTTGACGGTGACATAACAGTTTATCGAAACTTTCTGGGAGAGGGTCCAACACTGAAAATTCCATAGTGAATGATTTATCGGGGTTATCAGCACAAAATAGCAAGCGCTCTCAGGTTACATTCATCCTAATCACCCAGTTCCTCGTCTTCGTTAGGCATTTTCCATGGGCTGTTACCATCCTTTCTGTAGTACAGAGTGACAGTTATCCCCTTTTCTCGAACTTTAGTTTGTAGGCCAGCGCACCAAACCAAACGCCCTCAGAGTTTCTTCAGGTCAGCAGGTAGGTCTGACCGAATGCTTAGCTTATTCTTTGACAGTTCCTTCCACATGGAATATGTCGATTTCGTGACAGGGAGGACTGGGACTGGTTAATATATTCTTACATGTGAAATCCCTAAAAACTATTTGCCTAAGGAAGCTTGTGACAACAGATAATCCAAAGCGGAAGCTCTTGTTTAAGTCTGCATATCCTCACATGTGTAATTTAGATGAATTTGGTGCCGCCTATTTTGAGAACAACTTGCATTAACAAGGTGCCACTTTTTTTTAAACATTGGTACCAAAAGGGTATACCGGTAACGCAATACATTTAGTTGATGAAAATAAAGAGTTTTTGACTTATGAAGAATTCAGAGAAATATATCTTGTTCATTCATCAATCCTGGAATTCTATGGTGTAATAAACAGCATTAACATTATCTTGTAACTCTTAAGTTAACCAAAAGTACATCAGACTGTGTTGAAGAACATCGCTGTACATGTACTATACAGCTGCTTTGCAGTGTGGCGTTCAGGTTCTAAACATGTTTATTTTACCCTTGTAGCAGCAGAAATATAAACAAAAGGTCAGGAAAAATGGGAACTAAAATTACATCAGCTTGCCTGGAATGAGATTTGTGCTAAGGTGTTTAGTAAAACTCAAGAAGTGAAACTGCGCTGGTTTCAATATAGACTTGTGCACAATATACTTACAACAAATTCCTTTTTATTAAAACTAAAATATGTTCAGAATGATCTTAGTTTCTTTTTGTCTCTGACAAAAAGAACAATCGTCCATTTATTTTGGGAATGTGATGTTACTAAGAACTTTTGGGATCAGTTTCTGAAATGGATAGACCAGTGTGGTCATGTATGCAATCTGAAGCTAAGTGCCGAAATTTATACTATTTGGAGTTCAAAGAAACATAATAACAGACAAGGTTTTTGATTTCATCTTGCTTTTCGCAAAATTCTTTCGGCCAGACCAATTTTATTTCTTGTTTTACGGATCTGCCGGTCGTATTTTTTCAAGAATAATGATAAAAAAACCCATCTTTTCTAATGTTTTTATTGGCCAAAAATGTAAATTTACACAAACAAAAATTTTTGATTTTTTTTTTTTTTTGCACCATATACATGTCATGAATTGCCCAAGGTAAAAATTAAAAGGAATATTACTTTGACTGGTGATTTTTATTTTTAATTTTTTTTCCCTGCTGCCTTTAGATTTTCTGAGGAAAAAAATTCGTAAAACAAGAAATAAAATTGGTCTGGCCTTATCTACAAATGCATATTTCAAAATTCAAAACTTATTTTTAGCAGATTTGTAAAGGAAATTAACATTGGATACAAAATAGGAAAGGACATAAAACTTATGTTGATCACTGTTTCTAAAAGCTACCAGGCTTGGATGATATATCATGTACTTTTTGCATCATTGGAGCAGCAATAAGCAAGACCATTGAATATATATTTAACATGTGATACGAGGCCAGCAGATTCCTATCGAGTTGCGTGTGAATGTAGGTGTGTAAGAAGGTAAAAGTGTTTGTCCTAATGGAGAAAAACCTTCTTTCTCTGTACATCCTTTAAACACCAACGGAATACACTATTACATGTATTGTATGCTGGAACTCACATTACCCTGGGTGTGAGCTATTTCATTTGTTACAGGGAAGGAGGAAATAAAATATGAAAAACAAAAAACAAACAAAACAAAAAATGCAATTTGGGAAGTAAAAGTGAAAATGACCACCTACATATGTGAAGAGAGCCGATCACTGACAATTTGCATGCCGTTCTGGGATACTATGACTGCTGTTTTGAATGCTCGGCGACCGTTCTCGGACACTCTGGTATCTGATACACAAGTTTTGTTTCCATTTCAAACGATTAGTTTTCCATTACAGATGCGTTTGTTTCGGTTTTAGAGGAAATTGTTGCAGTTTTGGAAGTTTATTTTCCTATTTTGGTGATTTGTAGTCTGTTTTGGTGTATATGAGTTCAGTTTTGAGGATTTGTTCACCGTTTGTATGGTAGGCCTCTGGAGGGCAGGTAGAAATGCCAGTGCCATGAGTTTTCCGACTAACATCTGCACTTTGTGATTTTCCTGGTTTTCTTCCTGAAAGAAATATAATAATTTATTTCATTTCTGTCTGTCAAAAGTACAATAAGTAATTAGGTGATTGTAAATGATACTCTTATATACTGTTTACTGTATGTCATTAAATGTATGTAAATGTATATATCGTGTGCACACCTGCAGTCCAAGTCCTTGGCAATGTCTCCATATGGCTTGTGACATGTGGAGCGCACAACCTTGGAGCTGGACTCCTGGCAACACCCAGGGAAAGGTTTTCCATGTGACTTGTTCAAAATCCATAACAAGGACTTGACTAGTGGTGGTCTTGGAAAGTTTTCCAACATCTCCCGAGCAAACCTTGATATAGTACACAGTTCCGGGACATGGGGATGAAGAAGAGGGGCATCGTCTTCATCTGCTGACCAACCTTCAAGTACCCATGTACAGAAAGTAGCTGATAGAAGGGACTCTCAACAATTATTTAATGCTTGCAGGCATAGCAAAGCTATGTTCTTATGTACCTCAAAATGAAGATGCCTTGGGTCTTTTGGTCTTGTCTTTTCCCTACATCTGTTGGCAATTCTGGCAAGGTGCTCTGGGTTGTCCCTGCTGCCTTAAAGGTCACATGCAGCCAAAAAAACAAACATAATTAAAACACAATTATCACTTGTTCATGACATATTATATACATTGCTGGTTATGAAAAAAAACAAATAAACAAAATTATAAGCGTACAATCGCAAATCAAAAGTGCAATATTTGGTACTTGGGTTTTCTTCCCTCGAAACGAAGCACCCGGGAGACCGAACCCAGTCAGAGCGGGTGAGTGTGCACTCAAGTGTAACGGAGTCTTTCATTGGCTGGTTCATTTGCCAATTCCCTCACAGCTCATTGTGTGTGTGTATATAGAGATGTTGGGTTTTGTAAATACATGCTCTTATTTTCTGCATTTGCGTTCGATCCAATCAACAAAGACTGAGATGGTGAACTACTGCGTGGCTAGAAAATGTCGTTCCTTCAAGTACAATGCAGGACTTGAAACTGACATTCTGAGTTTGCACCAGTTTCCGTCCGATCCAGTCATTCAAGAAAAATGGATGCTGTTTGTTTGCAACCCACAGTGAGTCTTACAATAACTTTATTCACTGGTGTTCGCTATTATAGACATAGGTTGCCTTCTTGGCCAGGTCAGTGGTGAGTCTTACAATAACTTTATTCACTGGCATTTGCTTTTATAGACATGGGTTGCCTTCTTGGCCAGGTCAGTGAGCCTTACAATAACTTTATTCAATGGCATTCGCTATTATAGACGTAGGTTGCCTTCTTGGCCAGGTCAGTGAGTCTTACAATAACTTGATTCACTGGTGTTCACCAATATTGCCGTAGGTTGCCTTCTTGGCCAGGTTGGTGAGTCTTACAATAACTTGATTCACTGGTGTTCACTATTATAGGTATAGGTTGCCTTCTTGGCCAGGTCAGTGAGTCTTACAATAACTTTATTCACTGGCGTTCACTATTATAGACATAGGTTGCCTTCTTGGCCAGGTCAGTGAGTCTTACAATAACTTGATTCACTGGTGTTCACTATTATAGGTATAGGTTGCCTTCTTGGCCAGGACAGTGAGTCTTACAATAACTTTATTCACTGGTGTTCACTATTATAAGTATAGGTTGCCTTTTTGGCCAGGTCAGTGAGTCTTACAATAACTTTATTCACTGGCGTTCACTATTATAGACATAGGTTGCCTTCTTGGCCAGGTCAGTGAGTCTTACAATAACTTTATTCACTGGTGTTCACCAATATTGCCGTAGGTTGCCTTCTTGGCCAGGTTGGTGAGTCTTACAATAACTTGATTCACTGGTGTTCACTATTATAGGTATAGGTTGCCTTCTTGGCCAGGTCAGTGAGTCTTACAATAACTTTATTCACTGGTGTTCACTATTATAGGTATAGGTTGCCT
This sequence comes from Haliotis rubra, assembly GCF_003918875.1. NCBI lineage: Eukaryota > Metazoa > Mollusca > Gastropoda > Lepetellida > Haliotidae > Haliotis > Haliotis rubra. The sequence goes on along the minus strand of NW_025765023.1, from coordinate 110,268 downwards.
TCTTGGCCAGGTCAGTGAGTCTTACAATAACTTTATTCACTGGTGTTCCAGTTATAGACATAGGTTGCCTTCTTGGCCAGGTCACTGAGTCTTACAATAACATTATTCACTGGTGTTCGCTATTATAGGCATAGGTTTCCTTCTTGGCCAGGTCAACCTGCAGTCCTGAAGGCTGAATGTCACAACAGGCATCTGTGTTTAACTTGCACTGAAGAAGGGCAGTCAGGGTGTCACTGTTCAGGTTCTTCCTGCAGTCTGTGTGGATCTTCCTCACCTGACTGAACACTCTTTCACAGTCAGCATTACTGCGAGGAAGACAAAGCAGGGCAAGCATGACTTTCCTTAATACAGGAAATCTCACTTATCCCATGGGGGTATTCATTTGAAGAATGTTGCTCCAAACTTTATCTATGGCCTTTCTCCTCCCAGATTCATCTTGAAGGGGAATGTGGCAGTCCTCGTACTCTTCCTTCAGCTCCTCTAGGTTCACATTGGAGCTGAACTTGTTGGCAAGGCTGACAACTGAAATACACAAATGCAAAAACTGTAAACATATAAATAATATATAAGTTTAAAACAGTCTGTTCAGTACTTGTGTTTCTGTAAATATAATAACTAATTTAAGAAAAGTTATCACATTCTTATACTGATAGTTTTAACTTGACAACCTACAAGCAAGTAAAAGCTGATATGTTATATTTGGGATTACACTTTCTTAGTAAAGTACAAATTCTAGTACTTTTTGAGTTGAGCCCCATCCGGGATTCGAACTCACACCCTCAGAGTCAGGCACCTAATCGCCAGCACACAAAGTCAGCCGCCTAACCCATTCAGCTACCTGACTTCCACTTGTGGAGTTCTAAATCCGATGGGGCTCACTGTTACTCAGAATTTCAAATTTACTAAGAAAGTGTAATCCCAAATATAACATATGTTGCATTTGACCACTTTCTAAATGGCATTGTGTAATCATAGTAAAAGCTGAAACATTCAATGATGATAATAAACAACTTGTACAAACTATGATGATAAAAATAACTTGTACATTCATTGAACATTCACATCTACCGGTAATTTATAAATCGTACGCTGTGAAACCATCGAACTCTGTGTCGCTGTCTTCCCCAGCCAGTGCCTGCCACGCCAATTCATCTGTGTTGTCATCATAATAGTCATCTAAGTTTTCACATCTTCATCAGCTCTAGGATCATTGGTAATATAATCTTCAAACAGGGCCTCGTCCTGTGATCCATTCATTGCATTAGAAATGCCACACTTTAGGAATGATTTTTGAACCATGTCCTTTTGGATCTCATCCCAGGATTCCTTCACCCATTTGGCAACTCAGGTAGAGGCGCTCTCCTCATGGCGTTTGATTTTGTGAAGGTATGATCCCCCATCCACCATCCATTCAGCCCACTTCTTGCGAATGTTCATCTTGAAGGGTTTATTAAGTGACATGTCTAGTGGCTGTAAGAGAGACGTGCAGCCGCCAGGTATAACGGCCTGGTGTGTTTTATTCTCTACCAATCTCTTTTTCACAGATGCTCACAAATGTTCAGGACACAGTTGACAGGTAACTGTAGATGACATCATGGTATTCACGATGTCCACAGGGCATTGTGTCTTGGGATTTAGCTAGCCTTCAGTGACATGATGAGGTCCAGCATAGGTGATAAAGTTTGGTCCTGCTTGTTGACTTATTCTTCTAACTTTTTGAGTTTGAATGTGCTTTGATCCCACATGTTGCTGTTTCCTCCGTTGGTGATAGATTCGGCTCCTATTCGAGCTGATTGGATAGCTGGTTGATAAATTTTTGGTTGTTATTGAATACTAGTAACATATGTCCTGTCACAAAGATACCCATCTTTTCCGTCGTCCGGTTTAGACAGGGTGGTGCATATATTTCCGATAGCATTGATATAGTGCTCCAGTGGTTCTCACTCACTCATAACTCTTTTAAACAATTGTTTCTCAATTAGCAAAGTTTGTTGAGAACTCTTGAAATGTGTTATGAAACGATGATAAAGACTTTTCCTATTTTTCTTGTCATCCTCCGACAGGGTTTTGAACCACTGATCCTCCCTCATGAGAAGAAAAAACACTTGGCGTATCTCTATCAGATAACCAGGACAATTAACGCCATCCTTCGAATTTTTCTAACCACAGTTCGGGATCTTCTGTCACATCACCGGTAAAACAATGAGGTTTCAAATTTCCTACACCAGAAAATGGCTTAGTTGGTTTGAAAGTTTCAATATCATCATCACTAATTTCCTTATGCTTAGATTTCTTGGGCAGCATGGTTTGGAAAAATGGTGGCTATCGAAGAAACGCGAAGCAAGCAGGGTTTACTCACGTAATTAGAGTGAATGACTGTCCTTCATACTAAAATTATTGAGATCGTTTGGATCTCCACCATATGTGACAGCGGCGTTTCTGTATCATTTGTATATAAATAAACCTCAACTCGTTTTGGGGAGTAAAACATTCTTCTATATTCTGTGTGAGTGTCACATTGAGCCAAGCACTGACGAAAAACAAAACTTGAGTTACCTCCCTTTCACATACTAAAAACAGAAAAGTAAAGTACCTCCCCGGGCAAAAAAACATGTATTCTAGTAGAGGTTGCTCTTACCAACAATCTCTGAGTATGTTGTAATTTGCAATCTTTGGATCTGGTAATCCCATCTGCCATATTCCAAATGTCTGGGTTGGTTTTGAGAACTAACAAATACTTGGTATTACTGTGGCATTTGGATTTGTTCATCAAAGGTTTTGTTTTGGCCATATTAGGTGGTTTAGTAAGCCCTCATCAATGGACTTCACCAAGTCGCAGTTGATGGTATCCCGAGTGACATCATCATCACCAAAGAAGTCCTTTAGGAAAATCATCATCTCCACCTTCGGAATCATTTCCAACCTGAGGACTGGCCTCTACACAACATAAAACTACATTGTCAATGGAACTTGCCAGGAATCATCCTTGTCATGGGTGCCGCCATCTAGATGAGCACCGGAAACCATCGGCTGTTCACGGGACGACCCTGCACCCTCTGCATTGGCCCCCTTGCTAAATAATGCTGACTAAATTTCATTCATGGTCTCTGACTGGCCCTGCTGACTTGCGAAAAGTGTTTGCATAACATCGGTCAGTCTGTCCTGCTGCCGTATATCTAGGTCAGCCATATTGTCTTTCCCCAGAGGGGTTTTCTTAGACTTAGATGTTTCTCCATGCTGGAGAAACATCTTTCTTGTTCACATTATGGGGAATCTCAGTGAGACTGACCACCATGTCAACAAAGCTTGCTCCATCAGTTTGGTGTTTGTCTTGTGCAAAGAATTGTTTGCTTGACCCCTCATGTGCCGGCTATGCCATTGTCACTGACCACAACCAGAGGCTGTTTCAGTCAAATATTCAAATAGTCCAAGAAGCTCATACATAGGTGCCATAACAACACATCTACGAGCTTCTTGGACTATTTGATTGTAAAGTTATTCCCACATATGTAGACGATCCACAATCCAATAAGTTAGTGAAACACTGCAAAAAGAAGTTCTGTTAAAACTTCTTGAAAAAAAGCGTCAAAGACTAGTCAACAACTAAATAATGAGATAATCTATGAGCCTCTTTGTAACAACTCGGTAATTGGCTTTGACAGGAAAGATAGATTTGAAACTGGTCTATAATGACGTTAGAATCCATCTTAACATTTTTGATGAGATGTTTAATTATTGCACCCTTCAAAAGATTTGGAAAGAAGCCACAAAACGAACTCTTTTTTGCTCAAACAATATCTGAAACAGTTTACAGTTTTCAGTGTGATTGAGTGAGTTTAGTTTTTCACAGCTTTTAGCAATATGGGGGACACCAGAAATGGGCTTCACACAATGTGCCCATGTGGGGAACTGAACCGGGTCTTTGGCATGACCAGCGAACACATTAACCACTAGGTTAGCTCACTGCCCCAGTTTTCAGTGTAAATTGCATGTGCTTGTGTTGAACTGTGATTAGTTCAATTTCATACTGATTGAATTTTCGATCAAGATTTTATTCCAGCATAAAATCAAACATCCAAATGAAAATGGTAATTCTGATTAATTCTAATTGATGTCCATCTGGCTCAGTTCATATGACTAATTCTTCAATTTTGTAGAAATGCCCTGATGCTCATACCTGACAAGCTAGATGTTGACTATTTTGATATGAGTATTCCGAAGGGGTTAGAATAACAACATGTTTAACTACATTTTTAGCATTTCTTCATAAATGGAGGTTTTTAAAATATTTTTGAATTATTATTGATGTGAAACGCACATAAAATACTTTATTTTGCTTGTGTTTGATATTTCAAAGACTGTTTGGCAAACATTTACATACATTTTTTGCCCTCATTCAAATACTAAAAAAAGTATTTTTTTTAAATTTGGATTTAACCTCCTTTTTATTCTAACCCCTTCAAATTAATTTAATTTATTTAATTTTATTTCATAACAATAATAATTGTGAATTTAAAATGCATCTTTTCCATGTACAAGGCATATGCTCAAAGCTCTAACTCACAATCTGATTATTATTACCCCAGATAGCCCAAACTGCCTGTGAAGCATGTATGAAAAAGATGTCTGACTTCCTGTATTTTGTTAATTCATGTATTATATATTTGATTGATCTTATGACACATGAATAAATTTATGTGAAAAATTGTTCGTATTTATGTTATTCTTGAATACATTCAACGAATAATTTATGAGTTTCGGTAATGAGTGATGTAATGACCTGCCCAGAGTGAAGCAGATATGTAATTTCTGACATTTTTCATGGTTGAGTGAATGAGTGAGTGAGTTTGGTGTTACGCCGCTTTTAGCAATATTCCAGCAATACTATCCAATAGCAAGGCGAGGGATACCAGAAAATTGGGCTTCACACATTGTACCCATGTGGGGAATCGAACCTTTTTTCATGGTTGACCCATAATATGTCCATTCTGTATGTTATTCTATACGTTGCTATTATAAGTCATGGATTTTTTGGAACATGTGTGGAAAATAGGTTTCCACATCAGAAGAAGCCTCACAAGCATTAATTAATCTATCAATGGAAGGAACAGTGATGATCCTTGTTACAACTTGTCTTAAGCAGTCCATGCTTGTCATAAGAGGAGTCTAACGGAATAGGGAGATGAGGCTTGCTGACTTGCTTGACACATGTTATCATATCAATTGCCTTAATTGATGCTCATGCTGTTGATCATTGGATTGTCTGGTCCAGACTTGATTGTTTACAAACTGCTGCCATATAGCTCAAATATTGGTGAGAGTGACGTAAACCTGTGCAGTGTTAAACAAATCATGAACAAAAGATGACAACATCCATGACAAAGAATGAAAATATTTGAATAATTCATATAAACTTGCTGTTCTGTAGGAACAATCTGGGAAAACAAGCCTGCTGGTGATACCAGCTGTGTGAGTGAGAGTGATTGAGTGAGTTCAGTTTTACACCACACTCAGCAATATTCAAGCTATATGGTGGCAGTCTGTTAATAATCAAATCTAGACCAGACAATCCAGTGATCAACAGCATGAGGATCTTGCTTATCTACACAATTGGGATATGTTGACATGTGTCAACCAAGATCAATTCTAATCCAGATCTTCACTGGTACCAGCTATATAAGACTGGCCATGCAGTTTTCTACTCGTCTTCAGCAAGAGAGACCAAGGTCTGAAGAAATGTGTGAGTATTCCTGCCCAGTCCAGCAACACCTCACCTGCCTGAAGGGCCCAGGGGTCTAGCACAGGGCTGGCTTTCAGGGAATACTTGTTGTTATGAGGTGTGTCAAAATAGTCCAGGTGATGTGTGTGCTACACTGATCCAAACTAATGCTTGTGGGCGTGATGGACATCTCACCTGGCAGTACAACAAACTCCTAGCAGCAAACATTCACCTGGAAGCTGCTGAGATATTTCCAGGTTCCAGGATGAACTGGTATGTGTCCAGGCTGGCATTCGAACACCAGGGGGATTTCAAGAGGGACACTACTGTCGGCGTTCAGCTCCAACCATAGATCCTAGTTTGTGTAAACATTGACTAACACAAGTAGGACGTGCAGTCCACACTCTCCTTCCTAGAGTACCATGCAGTCAGCATAGTGAGTGAGTATGAATTTATGCCACGGTTAGCAATATTCCAGCAATATCACAACGGGGACACCAGAAATGGGCTTCACACATTGAGGAATCGAACCTGGGTCTTCGGTGTGACGAGCAAGTGCTTTAACCACAAGGCTACCCCACCCCAGGCCAACATAGAACCAAGTCAACAGTGCAGAGTATGGTGTAGCCCAGAGAGCACTGTTCTCTGTCAGGGTACACTGTCCAAGATGAGGGTCCAACATAACATGTGCCTGTGACCATAGCAACAACAGACCCAGTGCCCATGACTGTCATGGTGTCCCTGGTGGGTGAGTGAGTGAGTTTAGTTTTATACTGCTTTCAGCAATATTCCAGCAATATTAGGGAGGGTGACTCTGCTGTTCCTATCTGTAGTTGAGAAACCCCCTTTTAGAATTCAAGGTCCGTTATTGCCAACTCCATGGTTTATGAGGTTTGTTTTGCAATTTTATCATAAGCAAGCATTTATACAATAAACCAAGAATATATGATAACATGCATCTATGTCTTTCTTTTCTTTTCTTATTCCGTTTATCATATTCTAAGGTCAAAATGGCTTCAACGAACTTCAACGATATATAAACGATTATGTGAAGATAGACTGTAAAGACAATCCTCGTATCTCCACTGTGGCTTGAAACATACAGAGAGAACATTCGGACTTATACTAGAGAAATGAGACAGGTTTCAAGGCACTGTCTTGCCACATCGGTTACGTCAGTGCCAGTTCATGATGAGATCGATTTGATTATTTGTTGGTTTGTTGTTTATCTCCGCTCAGCAATATTACAGCTGTATGGTAGCGGCCTGTAAATAATGGAGTCTGGACCAGACAATCCAGTGATCAACATCATGAGCATCGATCTACGCAATTAGAATACGATGACATTCATCAACCATGTTAACGAGCCACCCAATCCCGTCCGTCGCCTCTCACGACAAGCATGGGTTCCTGAAGACCAATTCGAACCCGGGTCTTCTCGGGGTGTGACTAAAACGTTTGTAGAGAGTCACACCAGGTGTGAGTAGAAAGCATTAGCCAAGTGACGTCACTCATATAAACATTGTTTTAGAGCGATAGCTCGTTGGATACGTTTTTAAACAACCCGTGCAATAAATATATCTGATACTCGTGTAGTAATCATAATTTCCCACGCATGGTGTCTTGGAAAGGGACATGTGACAAGGGCGGAGCAGGCTTTGACACTTTAAAAATATACCGTCAGCACTAGCAAAGTGGTGGGGGTTTCATGGTCGGCAGAACATCGCAGAGCTTGCAGGCCTGTCCAGCCGGAGTCACCTTGTAATGAAGAGAGGGGTTGAGTAAAACTGTATGAGTATGATCTAATTGTTTTATGAATGTGCGCCAGTACGTGAGTGAGTAGGTTTATTTTTACGCCGCTTTTAGCAATATTCCAGCAATATCACGGCGGGGGACACCAGAAATGGGCTTCACACATTGTACCCATGCTGGGATCGAACCCGGGTCTTCGGCGTGACGAGCGAACACCGTAACCACTAGGCTACCCCACCGCCCCCCAGTACATGAATGCAATGTTGTTAATTTGGAGTCCCGGTCGTCCCCTCAACCCTTGACTCATCGTCCCTTCCAACAGACCAAGCTGGTGTAGAGCTTCAGATGACGTCAGTCCTGACCATGTGGAGCGGCCATATTTGTAGGTAACTGTTGTAAGGTCTACAGACGCACATTAGGCAGGTACGGCCGGTTTACCGTGCATTGAGTTGTATTGAAGTAACATCCCGTCTTGTCAGATTAATGTGACCCACGTGATGCAGATCTCCGATATTTACCACTCCAGCGAAACTACCGAGCACCACACTGGTGTTGACAACTGTAATAGCATATCAGGGATTCGAACCCTCACATGTCATCGTATCCCAGTTGCGTAGATCTATGCTCATGCAGTTGATCACTGGAATGTCTGGACCAGACTCGATTATTTACAGACCGACGCCATATAGCTGGAATATTGCTGAGTGCGGCGTAAAACTAAACTTATTCACTCACTCATGCATGAGACCGCCTCCATGGTGTAGTGGTCATCTAGAGAACGTCCGCCCGGAGAGTGGAAGGTCGCGGGTTCTATCCTCGGCCGCGTCATACCAAAAGACGTTAAAATATGGTACTTGTTGGTCCTGTTTGTACATAAGTATATATCAGTGCAAAAGTTAAGCTACACCCACATCTTGATGTTAGTGTTTTGACAATATATTCCTCTTGGGTATGTAGCAGCTTTAAGTGCGCATCTTGATAAAGGTGACAACACGGCTACGGGTGTGATTCGATTTATTGGACGACTGGGTTTAGTTAACCGTTGTTTTTACACCCTGAAATACACAATAACAATGATGAGGATAATAAACATTATCCGAGCATAATTCATTTGACTTGCAAACAAAAGTATGGACAACACCGTAATACGTACATCATATGCATCATTAATAAAGACGGTAAATATATAATTACTGCATTGTGTTATATTAGTGGCCTTGCAACACATTCAAGCATCTGACTACACAATGCTGACAAGTAAGATACAACAAACCTGAATTACAGATGTCCAGATATGTACCGGTAGTAGTAAATATAGAATATATGAAGTATACACACACCTTATTGTGTGTAAAACGTCATCAATAGATAATGGTATCTGTTTACATGATGAAAATATACAAACATACCAGAAGTATGGCCTCTAGGTGTAGGTCACACTACAGTTTCCCACAACTACATGGTCACGGCTACAGTGGCACCGAAAATACCTACAAATGTGAAAATAATTCGAAACTAACTTCCCTACACAACATCCTTACACACGTAAATATTATCATCAAATCAGAATTACTGTAAGCACATATTTACAGATCTGGCATAGCACACAGTAAAATACAAAACATCCTAATACTATTATATATACACATACATACACAACACATACATGATAAAAGCTTCATAAACTTATAAATCAAAATACTCATTCAAATACCTGCCTATCCAGGAGATTTTGCCATTTACTAAACCTCTCACAAATGTACAAATTACCTTATTTAGCATACTTAACATAATGTTTATATAACTTTATTTATGAAAAGATAAACACATATATGTTTATGTATTTAATTAAACAAACATACCTTGACAGTAGTGAAGTAAGTGAAATTAGTACACTTGCTGCAGTCTGTTAGTGACTTGTCTGTCCAGTGACTAAGGTGCAAGTGAGGGTTAAAAAGCATGCAAGCTAAGAACAATAGGGTCAGCCACTCAACCAGAACATTTGCCCTGGTTTAAACAAAAGGAAGTGATAGGTAAGGGACTGACCCAAGCATATCCAAGTTAAAATATTTAAGGTGTAGTATCACATCTTAATTAAAATCCTTTACACCCATAATTCTAACTAATATCAATAGCTACTAACTAATAACTTAAACTAATAACTAATACTAATGCTAATACCAATACTATAGTCACTATATACTAATAACTAGTACTAATACTAACGCAAATACTAATGTCACTATTAATACTAATACTAATTACAGTGGTGTACAGTGTATGGTTTATTTGACAGTAACACAAATATATGTGACTGCCACAGGTATATAACGCATAAGTGGAATGGTGTTTTGTGTCTGCTTAAAAGCCACCATTGTTATTAACGCCTGAGAATCATTACAAGAGGCAAATTAACAAAAATGTTGATTTTATTCGTAACGTTTGTTCAGCACTGAAAATGCAGAAAATGGGACCTGAACCAACTTTGATTGTCAGCCACCAACCACGAACGATGGACCACTGCAATGCATCCACAATCATGGATGATGTAATGCACAATCCCTCTGTGTAGTCTCATCAATACCAGGTCTAACCACCAAGCGCACGGATAACATCCCTGACGCGTCTTCTCATGCTGTGAACCAATCGTTGGATTCTTCACATTGGAATCCTCTGCCACTATTCTTGGAGTGCCTGAGCAAGTTCTTGCACAGTTTGCACAGGGGGATTCCTTCTTCTTATTTGCCGACCCATTACGTCCCTCACATGTTCATTGGGATTTAAATCTGGGCTTCAGGCTGCCCAATAAGGAGAGTCTCAATGGCGCTCCTCCGTAGGAAGTCAGTAACGACACGAGCGCGATGAGACCAAGCACTGTCAACCATAAATATTGGTCTGGAAGCAAGTGGATGTCCATCAAAATGTGGTACGACCTGATTGTCAAGAATTTGTTGGTAACCTTGCCCATTAAGGTTTCCACGAACTTGAACCAACTGCAGTTTAAAACCATGGGAACAGCAACCCCCATATCATAACAGATCCACTTCCTCAGCAATATTACCCTGGGCGTATTCGGTACCACGTACTCTCCACACTCGCGTACGACCATCGACAGCATGAAGCAAAAACCTGCTTTCATCTGTCCAGTGGACACGCCTCCAGTTTCTCTCACAGTGTGATTAATGTTCAAATCTCTACCGATGGCATAAACACGACAGACCACCTCTATGCATACCTAATATCTGCCATCTGGTGCCCTGGGATAGTTTTCAGCGCATAATTTCAAATTGAACTTCACAGAGCAACATATGGCTGTTTAAATCTCTCCAGATAAACTGTTATATTCAAGTGGAAGGGGTGGTTAACTTCTTCCCCTAAATGCACGCACTTTAAACAAGCACGTGGAAAATTGACACTTGTGGGGAATGAGGGGCGTAGCTACCATTATAGAAAAAAGCCTGGGCTTACACATGATTTTTGCTACAAAAATTGTTCTTCTAATTCTTGCCAAACATACCTACAAACACGCTATCAGAACAATTTAAAAAATAGCAATCCCTCCATGAATCATATTGACTCCAATATTCTAGCTGTGATCACTAGTATTACCAGTACAGTCACCATGTACATATTATTCTTCATATCATAAATTTGAAAGGTGTTGCCCTTCAACGAAAACTTATGCATTATTCCATTCTTTAGTCATTCTGCAGGCTTTTAAGACTATTGTGACATTCAGGCTTTAGTGAAGTCCTCTGCAACATTTTGAAACACTACACTTCAGTTGTTCGCGATCTATAGCAACCTAGATCTAAAGCGTTGGCTCATCACGCCGAAGACCCGGGTTCGAATCCCCACATGGGTACAATGTGTGAAGCCCATATTGTATTGTCTTCAGTCAGTCATAGTTATGACATTTTAGATTTTCATACTAGTTTTACAATTACATCTGTGATATTCTAGTTATTATACTGTCCTTCGCCGACAGTTTTTTTTAATGGTTTATTATGGCATTATAACTTGTTAATAGTCACGATATGGCTGAAATATTGCCGATGTGACTTAAAATCTTAACTCACTCACTGAAGCACTACACTACATGACCAGCGTTCTATAAAGACTTCATTTATCTTTGTTTATTCTTCATTTGTTTATCATGTCATGGAGAAAAAAATACGCGATGCATGGTATTGTATCAATGCAGTAAACATGCGTTAAACAATGTCAAAACATATTTGCATATGAGGAAGTCACATTTCAGTCAAATGATTATACTGTCTGAATTAATGGTAGACTACTCTAAGCTCTTCTTATGATTTCAAAATATTGATAAGATAACAATATTTTGAAGCTATTGAAATCATCAATCGTCAAACGATAGCACTTCAGGTCTCATAAAAGAATGAAAGCCCTAAATACTATCTAAATATAAAGCTTCGCAGTCTGTCGGGCTTACACGAAGAAATTGGCTTGCTACGCGCCTGGGTATCATATTGGTTGTGTTCATGCAATTTTTTTATACTTGGAATTTCCAATTGTAATTTGGCGGTGCTTAGCATATGCACATATGTATATATTAAAAAAATATGCTTAAAACTTACGGAAAGGGGGAGGTCAATGATTTTGTATATGACATGCAGGGGGGGTCACTTACTTTGTACATAAATATTTGGGGGTCATTCACATTGTACATGCTTCACCATAAAAATCATCATATACCACCCCCCATCCCCAAACACCCCCAACACACACACACACACACACACACACACCGTACACACACCACCACCACCACACACCCCAGCTATGACTAATGAACGGTTCCTCAAATATCTGGAAGAACCCTTTGTTGCTGATTGGTAGAGTGTGAGGAGGTTTGTGTCACAGGCCCCCACTGCGGGTCAGAAAATCGATAAACTAGGCCCCGGTTTAGTATCAACACCCCCTACTATAAACCGGGGCCTAGTTTATCGATTTTCTGACCCGCAGTGGGGGCCTGTGGTTTGCGTCTGCTTCCAGCCTCGCTAGAAATATCCAATTGTGTGGTATATCAGGGATAGTCAACAGCGCCATCTATTCTCCCTGGGTGTACATAAGAATTAAGTCTGAATGTTGAAGAAGACTCTTTTTGAAAAACAATAGTATTCATAGTTTCGAGGATGCTCTCATCTTTTAATCTGTTATTGAAAATATTTCGACAAAGAATGTCCGCGTGAGGATTGAACGTGTCAGAACGTATTAGCTTTCCGTATGGTCCAGAGAACCGTGCATGAGTTACATAGAGTGATGTCCCTTTGGTGACATCTGCACGAACAATGAGAGAAGAAACTAGAAGGCTGCTCAGAGCGAATTTCTTGCAGACGTGTGCAACTTCGAAATTGTTTACGCGACATAAAGCCATTTCTTGCCGAGGTAAGACTGACCACTTTTGAAAATGTATGAAAATATCGTAAATGAACTAATGAAATGGGCGGTGGTTCCCTGTGTGACTTGGTCCGCAGCCACTGGTCTGATTCAAATCGTTGTGCTGCCTGATGCTGCCTTGAAACTTCCATTTTGTACTTACAAGAAAGTGTGGGACCATCTGTCGTTCTGATTCTCACTAGAGTCGACCGATATTAAATTGTTTCATCTTTGCAATCAGGTTTATTTTTGCCCTTGTCTGTGATGAAATTATCTCCTAAATCAAAGACCATATATGGTCTCTGCCCTAGCCAGCTTATGCTGATGGGGTCGTTTTCATACGGTACTAATGCTGACTCCGACACGTTTCTATATTCAGAAATTCACCCTAGACAAAGACAGAATGCAGAAACGTAACACAGAGCAAATCCACGCCCGCTGTCTTTTTCTTGTTTAGTCAGCAGTTTTATACATGAGTGAGTGAGTGAGTTAAAATTTAACGTCACATTGGCTTTTGTACATGACATGTGGTAAGGGGGGAGGTGGAGGTGTGACTTAATCAGTACCATGGTGTAACATGTTTTCGGGGTAATAACGCAAAAGATGACCATGTAAATTATTGCGTATCAGTAGATTATCAAAACTGTAATTCCGTAATTAAATATCATATCACCTTTCATAAATTTATTGTCAGAATGTTCTGTCATCCGCTGGTTTCCAATGCAGTGAACATTTTGTGTCTGTCCGCCAGCGCGAGCGGGAGAAGTGATGTACCATGTTTTCGGGTTACTCGTTATAGCGCGGGGTCACGACCTTGTATTGAAGCCCAGGTGATGCATTCACAAGAAGTCAACAAATACAACGTGGCATTTTAATAAATTATTGGTCATTATTTTCTTGATTATTTGAGCGTGTTTTTTTGTAAAAATTGTTAAAAATAAATATATTTACAGGTAAGTTATTCAATCATGTGCACTCATTCTTCTTGTCTGCCATGGCAGGGACAATAAACATGATAAAACATGTCATGTCTGCGCAGTACAGTGACATCGCAGCAGTATTTTAAATGAATCCAGTGGTCACAAGCCGAGACGACTTCTGCAACACGGAAAAAAAAATATGCAAGAGATGACCAATTCGGTCTTATATATACTAGCCACATACAGAAACTGTGCACACAGAAAATGCCTTCAGAATTGGAATACAACACAGCAAAGACGAAATGATGTAGACACTTTATAAGCTGAAGTATCGGACCACAAGAAATTGTCAAAAGAACATGAACAATATCCGTAACGATGACGTCAGAAGTTCAAAATCGAGTAGGGGGTCACACGACAAAGTCACAAAATCAATGAGGGGTATGACCATCATGTGCATGACGCACAGCAGTGGAACGACGACGCATAGAGGCTACCAAATGAGCATTGGAGGCCTGGGAAATGGTCTGAGGTGTGGTCACTGCTGTCTGGAACCTGTATCTGAGATGAGTCGCCCGAATCCACCTGTCCTGTCTTGGCGTTGTTACGTCGGGAACACCCAGAACGTGGGTGGTCGGCGACGTCATTACTGTTTCGATAACGCCTGACCCATGCAGATATCGTGTTACAATGGCATTTGGAAAGTGCTGCCACCTGTTGTTGGCTCATTCCTGCTCGAACCATTCCAATGGCTTCATGACGTTGAGCAGATGTTAATCTTGGCATGATGTGCATGTGACTTCTCATGTGAATTGGTGAACGTTTGAGTGACCAAAGATCAAGCTTTCGACAGTGACAGCTATTTCAGAGTTTCACATGTTGTGTGCATCTGTACGGGCTGCACGTGCAGTAACACATTGCAAGGCCTTAGGCCACCGTCAATGGCGTCACGTCGCCTGGCACGTGCATGAGCGTTTGATTGTCTCCAATACTTGCTATGTTTACAAATGTATTTATGTATAAATACGCTGTGTGCCTATATTTATGTTTTCTGTGTGCACAGTTTCTTTATGTGGCCAGTAAAGTTTTTTTATTACGTCTGCAACATTCCATTAGAGTCACGTGATGTTTATGCGTGGCTTTTCACTCTAGCAGACGATGGCCGCTTGACAAGTTACGAGCTTTATTTCAAAAGTTATGATCACATTTATGAATTTTCTGAAAGTGCATTATGTTCTAGGGTAGAATTTTAGTACTTTGACAGAAATTTAGGTCACAACTTACGTGAAAGCTGGATATTTCAAACATTTTGTGTCCCGGTTGTCAGAGAAGCTTCTGCACTGGAGACGGTGTTTACAGGTGGCACTGTTCAGTCAAAACATCCGTCTTGTGACTTGGACTGTCAGAAGCGTACGACTATAAATGGGGATATTTTTCTTGCGTTACAACAAAGAGGATATAATAAATTAATACAAAATTACGAATAACATTTTTTTTATACGGACTATGTTATTTGGTGGAAGTATAATCATAAGAGAGGTGGTCACTTCTACCGGTGTAAAAACAATGCGCCTGCGTAAGTTTTCAGTTTGCTGTCATATTAGTTGTTTTTTGACAAAAAAATTCACCCATGTGCCAATTTCACAGAAACGTGATTTTAATATTTTCTGAAAGTTCGTTCAATGGAGATTTACCTCATGTAAGTACTTTTTCATGTACAGGAATGCACATAACTGTGCCATCGCGTTGAAACATGTCTATTTTCCTCCCACAGCTCGTCATAGACATCATAGACAAACAATTCGTCCTTGCAGACCTGTTAAGTGTACTAGAGACGCCTTTCAGAAGCAAGTGCACGACTGTTTGGGAGAGGGTCACTCGTAGGCGTGACTTCTTATCGATGGACCACATATTTCATCCAGTAGCACACAAACATCTCTAAGTACAATTTATAAAAACAAAGAATCAAACCCGAACATACGTTGACATCGAGAAGTACATACTTCATTGCTACCGAATGGTATAAGCTTTGAAATATATTTAATATCCCAGACATTGTTTTAGGAAATAAAACTAAGTATAAGCAAAAGTAGTCATTTTTTTTACGACAGTTTTGACCTGTGTGCCAATTTCACAGAAACATGATTTTAATATTTTCTAAAAGCTTCTTCAATGGAGATTTACCCCATGTAAGTACGTTTTCATGTACACGAACGCACATAGGTGTGCCATCGTGTTGAAACATGTCTACTTTCCTCCCACTGCTCGTCATCGACAAACAAACTGTCTTCACAGATCCGTTACGCGTACGAGAGACACCTCTCACAATCACGAGTAAAAGTAGTCAGTTTTTGACGACAATTTTGACCTATGTGCCAATTTCACAGAAACATGATTTTAATATTTTCTGAAAGCCTATTCAATGGAGATTTACCCCATGCAAATATGTTTTCATGTACACGAACGCACATAGGTGTGCCATCGCGTTGAAACATGTCTTCTTTCCTCCCACTGCTCGTCATCATGTTAATTTGCACATCAGTTGAACGGGAACAACTACATACGGTTTCGGTTTTGGCCATAGGAATATAAACTCACCGGCTGTTTAGGGTACTGGGTGTAACAAGTAGTCATACCATTATTATGTGCGCACTGTGCATTACGTCACATGACGACGTCATCAGTTGGTGTGCAGGCGTCTTTGTAAAAGCACATGTATTAAAGAACGTTGGAACTCACAAGGCCAGATCATTCTTTCTAGTGTTGGTTAACTTAGGGAAACAATTCACTTTAAACACTGGGTACATTTCTGCATTTTGACTTTGTTTAGGAAACATACTTGGGGTACATATCTGTAGTACATGTGCCTACAACAAACCCTAGACTGTTAGACAAAATCATAATGTTAGTTAAAGGATTATTAATCTCTGTGATCTATATCGATAACCAGCCCTAATTGAGTGATTGATTGATGGTTTTTACACCACTTTTAGCAATATTCCAGCAATATCACGGCAGGATACACCAGAAATGGGCTTCACACATTGTACCTATGTAGGGAATTGAACACGGGTCTTCGGGGTGATACCTTCAGTTGTTGGCGATCTATAGCCCATTTTTTATATTGTGTTGTCCCCTATAGTTAAAATGTTTTAGATTCAATTACTAGTTTTACATATATATCTGTGATACTCTAGTTGCTTTACTCTCCTTTGTCGGCAGGTTTTATAATCTCTATATATATTCGATTTCAATGTCAAGTTTTCTCGTCACGATATGGCTGAAATATTGCCGATGTGACGTTAAATAATAACTCACTCACTCACTCTTCGGGGTGACGAGTGAACACTGTAACCCAAGGGCTATACCACCACCCCTCAGCCCTAATTGAATGTCCATGTAACTGTAGGTCAGCATACCGACACAAACAATGTCTATAAGGACAGGGATTGTCCTGATGTATATTTGACACAATCTGTTTTGAAAATACTCAGGTTAATTTGGTTGATGCGTCGATTTGATGCAATAGGAAGTCGGCAGATTCTCATGATGAGCTACAGTAACAGAAACATACTGACACTTAGACGTCGACAGAAATAGTTTAAACGGAGGTATTGCTTAAATTGATGTGATATAATTTTCAATTTGAAGATTATTCTGCACTATCACACACTGACATTATGATTGAGTTGGTTGGTTGTTTAACACCGCATTCAGCAATATTCCAGCTATGATTGAGTGCTCACTGCTTATGAATCAGTGAATTAATTTTCTGAATTTGTTTGTTTTTTAGAAAGAAAATGACCCCTTATTGTATGCAGATGACTCCCTTGAAGACAGAGTGGAAGTCAAGATGTAAGTATGTAACATATTGTTGCTATGCTCAGTAAAATTTACAGCTTGTTCAGCTTGACCAGGGCTACTCTACATATGCATGACCAAGAAGGTCAAATGGCACAAACGGCAGGTTGAGTTATCTTCATTAAACCGGGGAGCAGAGAATGCTGAATGGTGACCTTGCTGTTTGGACATGTTGACAATCAACTGACAAAGGTGCACCCCTTCACAATAATAGACCCAACCAGTTGTGACACGGTCACGCAATGCAATAGTATTCACTTGATCAGGTCAAGCTGAACAAGCTGTAGTGCATTCTAAGAGTTTCTGTAATGTGTTTTTTCCCTTAATGTCTGTCTAAAATCAATTTATGTTGACCAAGGATGTTTTGATTCAGTGTAAGTTGTTATGTTGTATCCTGTTTTTTCTTCTGTATGTTATTTCTTGACTTTCTGTGACATTGTGTGCATCAGCCCAGCCCAGGTTTTATTGTAAGGTTATTGTAAAATCATCTTAGAAGATTCTTAAACAAAATACATCATGATAAACTCGATAAAGGAAAGTGATTTCTTTTATATTTTCAGTGACACCCATAACATCCACAAATTATGATGCAAGCACAAAGCCAGCCACAGAATCATGGCTCTTACCGAAACAAATGTGATCAGAGACTGTGAGAGCATTGCTGGCAACAGATCATGTCAAGGTACAAGACTGCTCCAGAAGAGCAGTCTTAGTGCAGCAGGTTTAGGAAAATATATAACATGTACAGTGGAGTGCAAAAAACTGTTGGAAAGATTTGTCGCTGGCAAGCTATGTGAAGAAACACTTAAGATATACCACACAGGAGAGACACATAACCAGTGTAGAACATGACAGCCAATGGTCATCTCAAGGCAGACATGAAGACACAAGAGTGGCTACATTGTGGTGAATGTGCGAAAGTATTTACTACATCAAGGAACTTGCACAAAATGTGGGAGAGTCAAGACATGGAGAGACAAGACTCGTTAGTGTGTATGTGAAAGAATTCAAAGCAAAATGATCATCTCAAGGCAGACATGAAGACACGAGAGTGGCTACATTTTGGTGAATGTGGGAAAGTATTTTACTACATCAAGGAACATGCACAAAATATGGGACAGTCATGACGTGGAGAGACAAGACTCGTTAGTGTGTATGTGAAAGAATTCAAAGCAAATGATCATCTCAAGGCAGACATGAAGACACAAGAGTGGCTACATTGTGGTGAAAGTGGGAAAGTATTTACTACATCAAGGAACTTGCACAAAATATGGGAGATTCAAGACATGGAGACAAGACTCGTTAGTGTGTATGTGAAAGAATTCAAAGCAAATGATCATCTTAAGGAAGACATGAAGACACGAGAGTGGTTACATTGTGGTGAATGTGGGAGAAAGTATTTACTACATCAAGGAACTTGCAAAAATAACGTGAAAGTCATGACATGGAGAGACAAGACTCGTTAGTGTGTTGAATGTGGTAAATTTGATTGAATATGAGTCAAAGTGAAATAAAGCCCCTTGAGTGTGATGTGTGTGGGAAAGTATATAAAACATCTTGGAGCATGAAGACACATCAGAAGGGTCTTCACTGTGGAATCCAGCCATATAAGTGTACTGAATGCGGGAAAACATTTACTCTAAGAGGTACTCTGAAGAAACATATCAGGATTCACAGTGGTGTCAAACCTTTTAAGTGTGGTGAATGTGGAAAGGTGTATGCTCGAGCCGATAGCCTGCAGTCTCATTTGCTGACTCACAGTGGAATCAAACCTTACAAGTGTGAGGACTGTGGGAAAACATTTACACTGAAAAAATATCTGGAGAAACACAAAAGGACTCATAATGGTATCAAGCCTTTTAAGTGTGCTAAATGTGGGAAGGAGTATGTTCGAGCCGATAGCCTGCAGTCTCACATGCTGAGTCACAGTGGACTGAAGCCTTACAAGTGTGATGACTGTGGTAAAACGTTTACACTGAGAAGATATGTAGAGACACACAAGAGGATTCACAGTGATATCAAACCTTATAAGTGTGATGGATGTGGAAAAGTGTATGGTCAAGCAGCTACTCTGCGGTTCCACATGAGAAGTCACAGTGGAATCAAACCTCACAAGTGTGATGAGTGTGGGAAAACAATTTCTGTAAGAGGTACTCTAGAGGGATACAAGAGGATTCACAGTGGTGTCAAGCCTTTCAAGTGTGGTGAATGCGGGGAAAGAGTATGGTCAAGCAGGTACCCTGAGGTTCCACATGAGAAGTCACACTGGAATCAAGCCTCATAAGTGTGATGAGTGTGGAAAAACTTTTTCTGTAAGAGCAACTTTAGAGGGACACAAGAGGATTCACAGTGGTGTCAAGCCTTTTAAGTGTGCTGAATGTGGGAAGGAGTATGCTCGAGCCGATAGCCTGCAGTCTCACATGATGCTTCACTGTGGAATCAAGCCATACAAGTGTGAGGAGTGTGGGAGACGATTTACACTGAGAAGATACCTGGAGACACACAAAAGGATTCACAGTGGTATCAAGCCTTATAAGTGTGATGAATGTGGTAAGGAGTATGCTCGAGCCGATAGTCTGAGGTCTCACATGCTGAGCCACAGTGAAGACAAGCCTTATAAGTGTAGTGAATGTGGGAAAGAGTTTATACGAGCTGACAGACTGCAATCTCACATGCTGAGTCACAGTGGACTCAAGCCTTACAAGTGCGAGGAATGCGGGAAAACATTTCCAGTAAGAGATACTCTAAAGACACACATGAAGATTCACAGTGATATCAAGCCATTTAAGTGTGATGAATGTGGGAAAGAGTATGCTCGAGCCGATAGCTTGAGGTCTCACAAGCTGAATCACAGTGGATTCAAGCCATTTAAGTGCAGTGAGTGTGGGAAAGCGTTTTCATTAAAGGACTCTCTGAAGACGCACATGAGGATTCACAGTGATATCAAGCCTTTTAATTGTGATGAATGTGGGAAAGAGTTTGCACGAGCTGATAGTTTGAGGTCTCACATGATGCATCACAGTGGACTTAAACCTCACAAGTGTGATGAATGTGGGAAAACATTTACACTAAGAAGATACCTGAAGACCCACATGGGGATTCACAGTGGTATCAAGCCATATAAATGTGATGAATGTGGGAAACAGTTTACAAGAGCTGACAGACTGCAGTCTCACATGACGCATCACAGTGGAGTGAAGCCGTACAAGTGTGATGACTGTGGAAAAACTTTTTCGTTAAAAGATACTCTGAAGACACACATGAGGATTCACAGTGATATCAAGCCATTTAAATGTGGAGAATGTGATAAAGAGTTTGCACAAGCAGCTGGCCTGCAGACACACATCAAGAGTCACAATAGTGAGAAGTCTTATGAGTGTAGCGAGTGTGGGAAAACATTTACACAAAGCAGATATCTGAAGACACACTTAAGGATTCACAGTAGTGTTAAACCTTTTAAGTGTGGTGAATGTGGTAAAGAGTTTGCAAGAGCCGATAGACTGCAGTCTCACATGATGCATCACAGTGGAGTTAAGCCATATAAGTGTGACGACTGTGGAAAAACGTTTCCATTGAGAGATACTCTGAAAACCCACATGAGAATTCACAGTGATATCAAGCCATTTAAATGTGATGAATGTGGGAAGGAGTTTGCACAAGCATCAACCCTGCAGACACACATTCAGAGTCACAATAGTGAGAAGTCTTATGAGTGTAGTGAGTGTGGGAAAACATTTACACAAAGACGATATCTGAAGACACACTTGAGGCTTCACAGTGGTATCAAGCCTTTTAAGTGTGGTGAATGTGGTAAAGAATTTGCAAGGGCTGACAGACTGCAATCTCACATGCTGAGTCACAGTGGACAAAAACCTCATAAGTGTAGTGAATGTGGGAAAACATTTAAACTAAGTAGTAATCTAAGAAAACATGTAATGCATCACAGTTGAATGAAGCCTAGTAAGGATAGTGAGTGCAGACATTCATTTTTGCAAATATGTAAGCTTCGGTCATTCAGACAACATGAGCAGTCACATTATAATTAATCCCCTTGACTACAATGTGTGTTGAAAAGGGTTACCAACATCATGATGCATGAAGATGCATCAGCAGAGGCTTCATGGTGGAATCAAGATGGCAGTTACAGAATCAAAAGCCTGACGAAATATGAAAGACTGAATCATTCATGGATTCTTGCCATGAATTTTTATGGGACAGATTCACAACATCAGTTAGCCAAAGACAGACCAAGGGTATCATCATCAAAGTCCTGTCCTGAAAGTGTGGTGAGAGTTGATGGAACATCAAGTTGTCTGAAGACACTCGGAGAGCATCATCATGGAATCCTGCCCTGAAAGTGCGGCGAGAGTCGGAGGAACATTCACAGCATCAAGTTGTCTGAAGATACACAGAGGGCAACGTCATGGATTCCTGTTCTGAAAATGCGGGACACATTCACAGCTTCAAGTTATCCAGCCCAAGATTGTCGACAGTGTGATCAAAGGGTATTGAGTAACGTTATACCTCTCTACTACACGTAATTTAATGACGTCAGTGTGAGTTTGATGCTTTATCTAAGAGTTGTATGCTTGTGTGCTTTCTAATGGGGTCTATTTTATTTCATATATATATCTTCGCATAATAACTCAATTTTAGCATTAGAATACGAATTAGAATTGATTAAATCTGTTTTTAAACTGTGTAGGGGTAACCTTGCTTTGGCTGGCAGCCATTTTGTACCATATGCTCCTTACAGTTATGCATGAACATGGGTTGCTCAGAGCTTCACTTGAAGCAAACATAAAATGACTGTTTGACACACATGGATGGTAGAGGTGTGACGATACAGAAAATTCACTGTACGATACATATCGCGATATCTAGGAATGATACAATTCAATTCGTGGAACATCACGATATGCTATCTTCAATTATTTTCTTTCAAAAAGTTTATTTTGATAGCAAGTAACAGTGTACATTTTTACATAACCGTCAAGTTTTAGTGAAAATTGACAATTTTAATGATACGTATCACGATACGAAAACAAGTATCGACATATTTATCGTCAGTTAAAGTATCACGATTATCGATACTATGATATATCGTCACAGCTCTAATG
Source organism: Haliotis rubra (assembly GCF_003918875.1). NCBI lineage: Eukaryota > Metazoa > Mollusca > Gastropoda > Lepetellida > Haliotidae > Haliotis > Haliotis rubra. The sequence continues at coordinate 87,493 of NW_025765023.1, read as the reverse complement.
GGTGGTTTTTTTATAGCCACCTTTTGTTCCATGGAACAGTTCTGGAAAGGACTGTCAAATGTAACACAGTCAACATGTTGAATGATTTGGAAGCCCTCGCCACTTCAGCATTGCTGGTGGGGTTAAGAGGCATTGTCTTTCTTGACACATCATTAGTGGCTGTCATGAACCATAATGGTATCTTTCTTGTTACTTCCACACCCACTTCCTGTCTTAATTTGCATGTCATACCAACAATGTGCCCCAGTTTTTGGTCAGACCTGCTGGTTACTTTCTTCATCTGGAATGGTCCTTATTTATTTTCACAGTGACATTTATCTTCCTTCATGGCTAAACATTATGCTACATGCAGTGTAGGAAAGATAGCCGGTCCCAACGTCCGAGACGGGTGAATTTTGTGGAGGACGGGTTAAAAAAATATGTAGTCTGTCCTCATGTCGGGTCAATTTTTGCAAACCAATGACATATATATAATGACTATAACCTTTTTGAATATTTACTGCCGAAGGTGTTTTATTTATATTTGGAGGACAGACTAGATTTTGGCAGGACTGGTAAAAAATTTGACCTGCCAGTCCTGTGGACAGGCTAGATTTTCTACATCTTTCCTACACTGCTACATGCCTTGAATTTTCTGGCTCTTAGGCAATCCTTGAAGTTAATCAGCAGAGTATATAACTGGGAGGTTCTAGTTTCATGTTTCACCAGAGTCTACACTCACTTAAGTCACTAGACATTAGTATTCATCACCATCAATATGGTGGCTATTTGTTTAGAAATATCATGTAAGTTTCATAACAAAAAGTGCAAAATGGTAAAATCAGGAATAAACAAAACATATTAACATAGCTCCCTTCAACTTCAACACAACAGTGGTTCTGGTGTTTGATAACTGTAGTCAACCTGTATGGGATACCAACTGCACTGCCTGAAACCATATTGGAGGTATCAGATTTATTTGCTATTGGGAAATGCTTACAAGTGGATAGTTGAACAGATCTTTTTATTTTACAAACTTCTTACCCATAGCATAGCAAGTTTTGGGCACCTCAGAATGATGTGGGCAATTGTTTTATCTTCTTCACCACAGAGCTTGCAGATTTGATTATCTGACAAACTTGAATCAATGCAGGTATTGCTGGCCAGGGAAGTGGTTCAGCTTTAGCTGTGATATTGTCACTTGGTGTTGTCTCTGAATATTCTTACATCTGCACTTGTTTTGTGAAGGTTGGTTCGCCCAGTATTATCTTCCTTTGTCTGATTCAGTCCATCTTTCCATCCATTTCTATGGAGTTGTTGGTGAATCTTGCTTGTTAGGAAGAAGCATGATTAAGTCTCTTTCAACACTGACCTGCTGTATCAGCCTCTTAGTTGCCTTTGATGTCAACATGACTTGTATCACACTTACAGAAATTAGTCATTACTCTAGTCATTACTCAAGTCTGTCTACACTTCCAAGTGTTGGCCAGAACTTCACTGCCACTTCTCTCCCAGGCCTATTGCCTGTCATGTTTTACTCTAATGGTCAGCGACTATATATACATATATACACGAGTAATTGGTTGGCTTTCCATATGTACATTGGTGTGTAACATGTGGTCTCTCTTACGTGATGAAAGGTTTACAGTTTTGGTTTTGCATCTCCACCAGTATCACACTTAAAGAAGTTGGTTGTTACTCTAAGTGGATGTCTTGGCATGAACAACTCAAGTCCGTCTGAGGGTCCACAACTGTTTATTCAGTCTACACTTTGAAGCATAGGCCACAACTTCTCTGCCACTTCCCTCCCAGGCCTATTGCCTGTCTTGTTATAAACCCAGGGTTGGACATTCTTGTTCCTTTGTTTTTGACCCCCCTTTGCATCTGGTCAGTGATGAGTCATCCTTATTTGCTTTCCCGATTTGGTCTTAATCCTAATTAGGCCCCTAATTATCATAACTGGACAAGGGAATTACTGGCCAAAATGCACTTTGCACAATGTTCTTCCGTTTGTCTTGAACTTAATTGGTTTGCCTCATTATCGTGATTGGATATCTGTAATGACTTGGCCAAAATGTCCTTTGTCCAGTGTTCTGCAGGTCAGGGGCTATTGTTTGATCCTCTGGCCATTACTATATTTAGGGGGACCAGCACATGTGCCCGATTAGTGTGGGATGGCTGGTCATCTATTAGAGGCCTTCCTACCCGCTGTCACTCCTATGTCACTGACCAGTGGGAATGTTTAATTAGTTAATTTGCTTAATGTGGGCCAGTTGGACTCCTGATATTCTACCCTGGATACTTGGAATCCATTGCAGAGTTATTCTATAGTTGATGTTATGAATACTTGACATGATGTCCTGGCAGCAGTCAAAATAGATAAATATAATCAACAACAGTACTCATACAAGTTGTCAAACGTACATATAAGTTACTATTTCCATCTTTTCGTGCGATCGTGTAATGTAAGTCAAGTGACATGTCGGTTTTCGTCGCCTTGATCTTCATGCTTGGACTACTGTTACCTGAGGGTGTCGGGGTGTTATACCCTTTCTCCCTAGGCAATCTGTCTAGCCACTCTGGTTCTGGGGATGATGTAGCTAAGATGGATAGTCAAAGATAAGTCCGGTATGGTGTTCAAGTCCATTTATTTTGGAATGAATTCTTTCACAAAGGTCCTCAGATATTGCCTAGCTTTCCTGTTCTACATGCAACACAGATTCACAAATCTCATGGAAGAACTTGTTGGATTCTTGTACAACTCCTAAAGTTACTAGTTCATCTGAGCCATTCTCTCAATATACAGAGAGAACCTCTCAAGTCAACGGTGGGGCCCAGAATCCCTTCTGTTCCCCTCGACATGTGAGAAATATCTTTTCTGACAATTTTGGCTCCTCTCTCTCTCTCTCTTCCCCAAAAAATAATGTCCTACCTAATACAAAATGACTCATATCCAATCTTAATAATTAGTTACTTTCATTAGTCCCTTTCGGAGACTTTATTTGGTACCGTCAAATTCTTCCAGTGATAAAATGACATTGCTAGTTATCCTTAAGCCATACATCAACCAAACGTTGACATATCTAACTAATATCTCAGACTGGTAGGCGCCAGAAGATACTTAATCAAATCATTTCAGATCCTATGCGTGCCCCTTTATTGACAAACTGACCAAACTGACCATCTGTATCCCAAATGTCCATCCACCCAATTGTGTAGAAACACCAGTTTGAACCTTTCACCCTCATTTATGTCAATTCAGAGAAATTGTTATTCCCCCAAGAAAAGTGAATCAATAACAGTTCGGTTAGCTTGGTCAATGCACTTTCCCGGTACATTCACCCTTCTTAACTTGACTTCAAATTTTCTTTAAATATTTATAAAATGCATATAATGTTTTCAACTCTAAATATCCTGGTTATACATGCCCCTCCCGTTGTAGAGCATGTCCCATGCGACTGATAAATGGCTTAAGTTCCAACATACATACACATGTATCAAATACATAACAATTGTAAAGATTTGTATACATATCAATAAGTCAAGAATACAATATCAATGAGAAATATCAAATAAGTAACTATATATCTGAGGACAAGAAAACGCAAAATTCAAATACAGGTAAGTGTCTCAGATAGGATCTGTCTTAGGTTGTACCTATCTGAGAAGTGTAGAAGACATGTTAGAGCAAATAACATTTTTAAGTAACAATTTCTGATTGAATATAATAAATGCAGATGTTGTTAGATATCACAAATCAAATGTAAGGATGAAAAATTTTGGAATCTTGAACCTATTTCTCTTCCCTCCCCCCACCCCCCCTTTTTTTTTCATGCAAATCACAATAAGTTTGCAAGATCAATAACCTTCTCGTTTCTCCCTATGCTTCTTGTGAACCTAATGCCGGGTTTGCTTCTCCCTGGTTCCAGTTAAAATGGTCCCAGAAAGCTTGGCTCTGTGGAGGGCAAAATAGCTTTATTTTCTGTGCCAACTGACCAACCGAATAAGGTGCCATCAGTCTCTTAACATAGAAGATGAGGCCTTCGGGAAGGTCAGGAACTGGTGACGCAGTGTCCAGAAAGAGATGAACAAATGACATCTCGGGATCTGGTTCCACCCGTTTGGGACGATAGTAATTTATTAGTGTCCTCACATCAAATCGGTCCAAAATATCCCTGGGTGGGAACAACACTGGATTCTTGCGGAGAATGGGCGAAATGTCGTCCGGCACTCCAATAAACGGGTCCTCATATGGTACTTGACACTCCGGGCACTGTTCAATATTGAAATAGCTAGGTAGCCGTGAGGGTGGCGGACCCTCGGCCAGGAAAGCCTCCAAACCTTCAATACAGGGTATATCATATTGTATACATGTCTCCCCGGGTGCCTGATCTTCCAGTGTTACCTGACGGAAATTGCCCCCTGTTATTTTCAACAGTGTGGCTGCACATACTACATGTTGAACACGTCGGCACCATTTACATAAAGTTACTGGGGAAAAGTTCCTACAATCATTGTGGATCGGAAATATTTCTTGTGTACAGAGAGCACAATATCTCAATGCCTCTTTACCTGAATATCGGTTCCCACAGTAAAGTAGGTGACACGAAACTTTTAGCTACTTTGTCCGATTGTGGACCAGAGATAGCTTGCCAAAGTACCATCCTTGGGATGGGTAGCAGTCGCCAATATATTTCCATATAACCTTGCAATTCCGTGCCCATGTCAGTATGTAGCTCTTGTAAGTGAAACAAGATAGTCAAATCTTTGTTTCGAATAGCCGCTTTAACGCCTAGAGCCACGAGGAGTGGAAGGTCAAAATATAGGCCATACATTAGGAGTACCGCCACCCCGATCTCCATAGCCTTATCTATATGCCCCAAGTATGATGGATTTCTCTCGTCCAGGCGTGACATTTGTGCAGCTACCATCAAAGCTCTTTTTATTCTAACTGACAAATCAGGTGGGCTGGGCAAGAACAGAATTTGTGGTCTTAAAGAGAAATTGCCTCTATTTAATTCACTTTTTGAACTTTCAGATGAAACATTATTTCTTGGGTCCCCCATGTTATAAACATAGGTACCAAGACATCTCAAAAAGAACGAAAGGCGACATAATCGGATCCACACTTTGTAGGGGATGCTAACCGGAGGGGACCAATTATAAAAATCTTCGTCAATGGTAGTCACCACATATTGCGGGTCTGACGAAGCCATGATAATTGCCCTAGGTTCACAAGTACCGACAAGTACCGATAAGATCCAAGGAGTACAATTTTTAGTACCCTATATAATAACTACAGTAACAATAGCAAAACACAACAAAGCCTAACTAATGGAGGTGTACCCCTATGGTCAACGACCGGTGACTAGCCACAGTATACCACAGAATAGTGTGTCTAATAATCTTTATAAAAACGGGCGCGGAAAGCAGTGGAATTAGCGTATATTTAGCAGTAAGCAAAAAGCAGCACTATTCGAGCAGTGATATACTTCGGGGTACCAGCTAGCCACACAAAAACCCCATGCGAGCTGACATGGCTTTATTAAAAGCGCATAGTCTAATTGCGGCCAAGCAGCTCTATATACAGTTGCAATCAGACTAAGAAGATTGGTGCATAACTTGCCAGTGTATATTCCATACTTGGAATATTACAATATCAATACAACAGTCAACCTATATTTAAGCATGCATCATAGTCAAAAGTAACTCACATCTGGTTGTAAATTATGTGAATCACATACAATGTGTTAAGTATTAAAACACTGCAATATCTCAATGCCTCTTTACCTGAATATCGGTTCCCACAGTAAAGTAGGTGACACGAAGCTTCACTGAAACTTTTTGCCACTACGTCCGATTGTGGACCAGAAATAGCTTGCCAAAGTACCATCCTTGGAATGCGTAGCAGTCGCCAATATATTTCCATGTAACCTTGTAATTCCGCGCCCATCCGTGACGGTCGTGCAGCTACCAGCAAAGCTCTTTTTATCCTATCTGATAAATCAGGTGGGCTGGGCGTGAATAGAATCGGTGGTCTTACCGTCTTGCCTCTCTTTAATTTACTTTTTGATTTTTCAGATGAAACATTATTTCTTGGGTCCCCCATGTTATAAACATAAGTACCAAGACATCTAAAAAATAACGAGAGGCGACATAATCTGATCCACAATTTGTAGGGGATGCTAACCGGAGGGGACCAATTATAAAAATCTTCGTCAATGGTAGTCACCACATATTGCAGGTCTGACGAAGCCATGATAAATGTCCTAGGTTCACAAGTACCGATAACGATAGCAGCTAGGGGTATTACAAACGGTCCAAGGAGTACAATTTTTATAATAACCACAGTAACAACAGAAAAACACAACAAAGCCTAACTAATGGAGGTGTACCCCTATGGTCAACGACCGGTGACTAGCCACAGTATACCACAGAATAGTGTGTCTAATAATCTTTATAAAAACGGGCGCGGAAAGCAGTGGAATTAGCGTATATTTAGCAGTAAGCAAAAAGCAGCACTATTCGAGCAGTGATATACTTCGGGGTACCAGCTAGCCACACAAAAACCCCATGCGAGCTGACATGGCTTTATTAAAAGCGCATAGTCTAATTGCGGCCAAGCAGCTCTATATACAGTTGCAATCAGACTAAGAAGATTGGTGCATAACTTGCCAGTGTATATTCCATACTTGGAATATTACAATATCAATACAACAGTCAACCTATATTTAATCATACATCATAGTCAAAAGTAACTCACATATGTTGTAAATTATGTGAATCACATACAATGTGTTAAGTATTAAAACACTTGAAAACTCATCTGCATCTACTATTTTGACCAATCAGCTATTAATAAAATCAAATGCATGATTAAGACATATGCATCTGATACAATCAACACATCACAAGTAAATATCAATCACATACATATAAGAAGAAAATTGTAATAGCAAATATACCTGACATACAATCTTATACATAGATAGTAGTATAAATCCATAAATCATGCAACAAGATGTCAATTGAATATAAACTGGAATCAATTCTTACACACGAAGACACTTAGTATGTCTGAGTTTGATTACCAGTTTAGAACTGTGACATTTCCATATTCTCCTGTCTCGGAGGAACCTGCGGGTAGATCAACCTGACAGCATCTCTAACAGCAGCTGTTTGTGTTGCTGTCGTACAAGGTGGTGGAGCAGAAGGTGGTCTAGCTGAGTCATTAACCAGTATCGGGTATTGTACAGTCCCATGTATCAGCGAAATGCTTGCTACATACTCCTCATCCATAACCCTGGTTAATCTACATGCTTTCAACCAAGATAAGGATACCTTCCTTGGTAATTCAACACTCTCATTGTTGATAGTATTAATCAGGCTCGGGTTAATAGATCCCCATGACAGAATCATGTCAAATCTGACTAATCGTCTCGTAATGGAAATTGACTGAGGAACCATCCTTGCCCCCATGCTTCGCAAATACATAGGACTTACTGGAATTGTAGCCAAGGTAACGTGAGCTCATCTGGTTTTTGAAGCAAGTTCTATTTCCAGATATGTCTTTGAGTTCCTCCACCTTTTCATGATAATGTAGATGGCTATGGCAAATATAACTAAAACCCCTACATAGAACAGGATATTGATATCAAACATGGCCTTGATGTTTGCCACGGTATCACTTGTTGAAGCCTTTGTTGGAGTAGAAGTAGGTGGATTCCATCTCAAATGTCTGACCGAATCTCTGTTTAGAACTGATGCAGAAGCTTTTTCTAGATGACTAGCCAATTTCTATTCCTATTTTGGGGCTGCATTGCAATGGATTAGGAGGTCTGGATCTATATCCACAATATCAAAGTCTTTGTCCTTCTTTGGCTCTTGGCAGACTTCCTCATGTCTCCTTCTGGAGGTCTCCCACTTAAAGTCCTTCCCACACACTGAACAAATTTCAATTTTGGTGGGTTTGTGCATAGCCCCATGCCTCATCAAGTCGGCCTTTCTGTTGGCGGCCTATGGACCCAATTCACACTGGTGTTTCTTCTCACCATGAATTTCACGTATTTGCGTTTTTATTGTTCTTTCGTGGAAGTCCTTGCCACATACCGGACACTTTTCTGTGTTTGCTTGATGTTTTGATTTCGAATCCTTAGTATGAAACGTTTTATCACAAAATTCGCATTTAAAAGTAGTGTCCTCATGTAAGGCATGGTGCCACTTTAGATGGACTTGCTTAAGTTTTTCCACACAGTTTGCAAGTCGCATACAGTTTTCCTTGATGCTTGGCAAGGTGAGCTTTAAGGAGGACTCGAGTATTGAACCCTTTGCTGCACTGGTTACATATGTAGGGAAATTGTTTTGTATCAGGGCTGGCTATCGATATAGATCATAGAGATCCATAAGCGTTAACTAAATATCGATCGATTATCGATAAATATCGGAGATGTAACTTTGAACAAAAATGCCAAAAAGATCTGATAGAAATGAATATATATCTCACATCACTTGTGAATGGTGACATATTGCCGAACAAAACAGCATCCTGAACTTAATTTAGAAGAAGACCATGAATAAAGTCCTAAATTTGTATGTTGTGAGAAAAATAAAACTTATTTCTGTCTCAAAAGTTACTGTACGATATTATCGATAGTATACTCTTCATATCAATAATCATTAATACTTTTTCCTATCGACAATATTTCCAATTATCATTTTAGCCAGCCCTATTTTGTATGTTGCCGGGAATATATTATATGACATTTTAATTGATTTTATTTAACAGATATTTTGTCAATTATTTATAGACATTGCAAAGAAAAGTATGGAACCAGTGTTAAACGTTAAAATTGCATGTAAAGTGAAACCTTAAATCTAAGTTTACCATTTTTTTTGCCAATTTAAAATTAGCCTCGAAAAGATTATTTATATGATCAGTAATCCATGCTTCCCTCTACTGTGAGTTATGTATAGCTGGTGCAGGGGGTCAAAGACAAATAAGGTCTTGTTTGTACTGGGCCAGTATCCATAGAAAGGTTAACATAAGATGATTACAGTAGAATGTGGATATAAGAAAAATGATGAAACACTTTGTTCTGATCCATTGTCAGCTGCCACCATTACTGGTGTCTAACCATGCTTCCCTCTACTATGAGTTATGTATAGCTGGTGTAGAGGGTCAAGGACAAATAAGTTCTTGTTTGTACTGGGCCAGTATCCATAGAAAGGTTAACATAAGATGATTACAGTAGAATATGAATATAAGAAAAATGATGAAACACTTTGTTCTGATCCATTGTCAGCTGCCTCCATTACTGGTGTCTACCCATGCTTCCCTCTACAATGAGTTATGTATAGCTGGTGTAGAGGGTCAAGGACAAATAAGGTCTTGTTTGTACTGGGTCAGTATCCATAGAAAGGTAAACATAAGATGATTACAGTAGAATATGGATATAAGAAAAAATGATGAAACACTTTGTTCTGATCCATTGTCAGCTGCCTCCATTACTGGTGTCTACCAATGCTTCCCTCTACTGTGGGCTCTCTATAGCTGGTGTAGAGGGTCAAGGACAAATAAGGTCTTGTTCTTGCTGGTTCAGTATGGACCCCAGGTGACACTATGGTAGAATATGGATGTAAAAATATGATGAAACACATTCTTGTCAGCTCAGCTGCCACCATTACGGGTGTTTGTATATGCTTTCCTCTACTGTGGGCTCTGTATAGCCCAAACTATCCTTAGAAAGTTTAACCTAAGATGATTACAGTAGAATATGGATATAAGAAAAATGATGAAACACTTTGTCTGATCCATTGTCAGCTGCCCTCATTACTGGTGTCTAACCATGCTTCCCTCTACTATGAGTTATGTATAGCTGGTGTAGAGGGTCAAGGACAAGTAAGGTCTTGTTCTTGCTGGTTCCTGAATATGTCACTATTTTATGATTTGCTGAAGGTGGAATTTATCTTTGATGACATTTACTAGTGGCAGGTGTTCCCCACTGTTCCTCTTCCTACCTTACATACCTGCTTGAGATATTGTTGAACAAGGCAGTGAAGGAATTATTATGATATACAGAACAAGGCATTATTATAATATTACAATGTTATGAAATAGATAATAGAAACCCAATAAGACAATCTCACTCTGGGTACAAACAGCAGAACTGAAACTGTTTTGTGATCTTTGCTCATCAAGCTGATGAAACTCTTTCTTCTGATCCATCTCAGTTGCAGTCATAACAGCTGATTGCCCATCAATCCCTCTTCTGGGAGCCAAGTATAGCTGGTGAAAAGGGTTGGAGACAAATATTGTTTTCTCTTGCTGGGTATTTGCCCGGTGTTCCTGTGGTCAGGCTGTTGACCAGTCCTATTTTTAGTGGACCAAGCATATGTCTGGTTTTGCTCTGATAAACTGTAATTTTGCAATCAAACCTTCCTGGAACTCAGTGATACTATGGTTTGGTTTGATTCCAGTATTGCCATTGCAGCTGCAGTCACTGGCAAGTCATTTCCAGGTCTCTCTCCCATACATGCCTCATATGCTTGGAGCAAATCCAATTCATCAGCTTGATCAAACACATCCATTGGAGGATATTCTGTCCTCTCTCACACGCGCACAGAGAAACATTTTCCTTTCTTAAAATGTTGACAACATTCTATGTTGTCTAGTAGTGGCATGGACTCCCTATTGTAGAAGTGAAAGAGGATAACGTCTTGTGGAATAACCGATTCAGGTTGAAAGTTGATGACACAAATTCCCTCAATTCTTCTCACACGTCCTATGGCTACCCCCAAGCTGACCAGGGCGGAACATGGCCTCACAATCTACAATGACCCTGTAAAATAGAGTGACAATCCTGTAAAAACAACATTAAGATAATCATTTGAGATGTCACAGACAACTCAAATTTCTGAACATCTCTTAAAAATCCATCAGCATATTTCTGAACCTCAACAAATCAGGCTGTAAAATGGATTTATGTTATGTATTGCTGGTTTCGTTGTCAACATATTTTATATTTTTTTCATTAATGCACCATTACATACTTGTTCAATGTCATTCCTTGGGATTTATGCATGGTTATCATGTAGGAAATTGTCTCTTAACTGATACTGGCTTTCATTATGTCTGAGTGTCACTCAGCTTGTGGGTTTTTCTGTTCCATCATCGCTTACCTGGGCTAGACAAGCACCAATACAACTGTCATTGGCCCATTGCAAATAGGTGTTTGTTTGCTTGTTGGCATTCTTCTGTCCAGGAAAACCTAGCATATTTCTTTGTTAACCGAACGATCAGTTCAGCAATCTTTGAAAAATTTGGGATGATGCGACGATAATAAGTGCACATGCCAATGAAACTTCTGACCTCTTTGACAGATGTTGGAGCTCCCATTGACCGTATGGTTTCATCGGTTTCATCATGGGAAGGAGTTTTTAGTTTAAATTTCCATTTGGTGTTCACCTACAGGTACCATAATTCCCACCTCTTTTTGGGCAATCTCTTTTAAAATGATCTGGTTGGTTGCACGTCCAACACAGCATTGCTTGTTGTTTACCAACAGGCCCCGCTCCTTTATTTGTCACTGCACTAACACTATGCCTTTGGCCTGACCTTGACCTTTGGCCTGACCTTGGCCTGTCATCTCGTCTGCAGTATCTCACTCAATGGCCTGTTTGCTGATACTTAAAACATTTTGCCATTGGGCGATAGTGCTCTACCTCCATAGGTTCTTCCCTACGTTGATCATCGTCTTCTCTATTCCCCCTTCCCAGTCTCAGGTTACACCTGACGCGTAGGTACTGCTCATGTGTAGCATACGCATCAGCTGTAGCCATGTAGGGGGGTTTCCCTCATGACTTTCATTTTAGATAATCATGGGCCAGCCCATCTGTAAAGAATCCTACTAACTGGTGCTCTATTGCAGCACCATTCCCTTCTGTTACGGTTAATAATTTGCGGTGACAAAAGGTTTAAGAATCCCTTTTGAACCAGCAAAACAGAACACAGACAAGTCTATAATATTCAATAATATATTGAACAAACAATGAGCAAGCTACAATGAATGATGATACAGATTTCTAGTACAATGCAATTGAGTCACAAATCTAAAATATTGGGTCACAAATACAAAATATTAACTCACCAGAGTCTTGACATTTACAGTCAGAGCAGATATACTGATTGAAGGTTGTTTACAGTGACAGCAGTTGAATAGACAATGTTGATCAACTTGACGATGGCAGACAGATGGGGTTTTGTAAATCCAGTCATGTGAAAAGTCCATCGCACAACTCAACAACCAGCCTTTATATAGCTCTTTCGCAGTTCTCAAGCATGCTGGCAAAGCTAGGGGCCATCATTATTCTCTCGAAAGATATGGAATCATGTGGAACAGGTTATATGTGACATCAAATTTCATGCAGAGGGCTTTGCTACATGTTTATTTTGAGGGTTTGGGGCAGCAAAGTACCAAGTGCATATTTCATCATTTCGAGAAAATTGCATTTGAAGTTTTCAATGCTCATATCTTTTGCGCTGTATGTTTTAGCTTAACCAATGCATACACGTTCAATGGAACCACAACCTTTCTCCCAATATTGAGTGTTGCAAGAAAAAAGTCCTGGCACACACAAATTTCTTCTCCTAACAGACCAAATGATACTGTCGAGAAGTTCTTTTCTTCCCAATTGATCTTACTGGTGACACAGAATCCACACAAGGCTTCTTTGCCTTTCATAGGATGACAGTTGGTAATAATTTTCAAAGATTGCATGTCTTGTTTCTAAATCTCTGTTTTGGGAGCATCCAGAACGGCACCTATCACAATTAATATCTTGACATGCTATTCTTCTACAAGTTTTCCTCTACAGGATACATAGGTTTCCCCTCTGCTGTGCTTTGCCTTTCTGATATTTTTCTTCCATAGTTCTGGAGCTTTGAGCTTCTTCCTACTTGAAGGCCTTTTCTTGGGGCTTCTGTAGTCAGCCCTTTTGTGAGGAGTTACAACCGGGGTCGGCACAGATGTAGATGTTGAGACTACATGTGTCCACCTGGGTTTCCATGGTCTTCTCCGGTGTTGCAGGTGTTGCTTTAAGGGGAGCTATGTCCTCGTAATGTTCCTCACTGCACACGGCAATACAACCAAGAAGGTAGCTATCTTTACTCTGTGCTATGTCCGGTTCCACGTATTGGACAGGTGTGGAGAGTCTGCTTGAAAACATCCTCACTGGCTGCTGAAACATATTAGCAATAGCCAATGGCAGACAATCTCCGATTGGACATTTCCAACTTCCTTTTTCTGGTATTTTGTTCACCTCGTGTCTAAAGAGAGTGAGTTTGTCTTCTTTATCAAACTGCCCTGGGGTAAGGAAACCGGTATGATTTTCATAATGGTCAAGTAGATGTTCGCACATTCTTTCTTGCAAAGTCTGTGGATCAGACGTTTCTTGTAAACTTGCGATTACGGTACTGCAGCAAAAAAACAATTGCTACTGCTGACACTTGTATGTTGAGAAGAAGGTTAAGCTGATGTTGCAATACAGCACTTGTTTGTTGAGCTCTTTGCATATCAGCTTTTTGATAGGATGTGGAAGACGTACTTGCTTGTATGTCACAACTGGTTGATCCAGGGGTACAACTGGGACTTTTCTTATGCCTTTTTCTGTACTTTGCTGGGCTGCTTCTTATTCTTTTTCCTGGAATCCCTTACCAGTATGCTCGACTCACTGGAATCAGAATCTGAAGATGATGTAGGCTGATATGTTTCCTCAATCCCAGATCTATCTGTAGCACTTAATTCTGACATGTTATGCACAGCGAGTAACTGTGCGAAAGAACATCCCCTTCATCGTCTGTGTCTGACAATGCATGTTGTCTGTTTGTGCGATGGAGGGGGCAGTCTGCAGATACACTGCTTTTCAAATTTGATAATGGCTTGTCATCTTCATGCTTGTCTGATAGAACCTCAATTGATTGAAGATTCCTTTTTAGTCCATCTTGTACTTGATCTGCAAGGAAAAAGTATAAATATGAATGAAGTATCACACCTAGAGATGATTGTGCTGTCTCTCTAGTGGATGTCCTTGCATGAACAACACAAGTCTGTCTGCGGGTCCACAACTGTTTATTCAGAGCTACACTGTCAGGCGTAGTCTCAAACTTCTCTGCCGCTCTTCTCCTTTTCCAGGCCTATTGCCTGTCCCGATATATATACCCAGGGTTGGTCATTCTTGGTCCTTAGTCCTTTGTTATCCCCACTGGACATGTAAACTACAGGTCAACTGCGTTTTGATTGATGGTATCTTAAACTTAACAGCTTTGCGCCATTACCGAGATGGGTATCTGCAGTGACCCGGGCAAAGGCCTCCTGACCCATGCTCTGCCGGTCAGCCCAATTGGGCTCCCGGCATCAAGTGTTCGGCAAGTGAATCTGCTCAATGCGCGGGGGGCCAGCTGGCATCTAATAGTCTGCCTTGGATACACTTCCCCATCGTATTGTAAGGACGTGACGAATATGACCAAGTGACCGTGGCCAACCCTGAGATATAATTATGTTACCAAATATTGGTGATTCCCACGGCAGTGTATCATTACACTATTTACACATGAGTTACAAGTACAAGTGTACATTTGGTGTCATTATCTAGCACAATACATTGTAAGTTTCATGAAGTGATGGACATAATGGGAAAACAATGAAATAGTGGTGTTATAAAATGGACATACATGGAAGTTATGATATAGCCCAGTTACGCAGTGAATTTACAGTATCAATTAGTGTCATTATAAAAATGGACATAAATGGAAGTTTGGGATATAATGTGGACCCATATTTGTCAATTTGATACTAATAACATATATACAAAGCTACAATTATATTCCAAATAAGATATAATGCGACGTAACAGAAATATGGTGGTGTGTAAAGTGTTTGCGGAATCCAATGATGTATATGCGACAAACCATCATTGGTGTGTATGGTGTGTGACAGTAACAGACTTTCATAAAATGTACGACCATGAGGGTTATTCAGGGGGAGAGGGGGATGGTGGGAGCATAATCGTTTCCTGTTTAAACCTGGGCACCCAGAGACGGATACAGTCTTTGGCTGTAGTGGGGTGGGGGTTGGTTGTGGGGGGTCGCTGACTGTTCGGTTCCCCCCGACAGCTTTGAGTGGATAATGGACATGGGCGTGTTGTATATACAATTTAAGAACATAACAGGATTTCATTATGCGTCTAAGTCGTTTTGCGTTTATCTTTGAAATGGCTACATCTGAGGTCAGGGGAATATGAGTCTTCGAGGTGATATACATTACTGACTAGGATTATTTCTCAGGGAATATCGGCCGCTTATATATATTTGTACACATTCGCTCTTTATAGTGCACTCCACACACTCATTCATCCTCAATTTACTACTCACATCACCTGTATCCACCTAATCCTCTAATGACGTCATCTTCAACTACACAACTTTTCCTTAGGTCAGCTGGCCCTATACTACCGGGACTTGTGGGAGAGTGAATGATCACTCTAAACACTCTCCCATGGGTATCAAGCACGCCTGTGGACCCGTCCGTGATCAAGAGACAGGTAGATGGTGGAATCCATCAGCTCTTTTGTCTGTGGTTGCCCTGTACCTGGTATCGACAGTTGACACCTCCCTCTCTCTTCACTACTCTACTACTCTTTCGTCCACTACAACTACTGGTGTCTCTCCAGGGTCCGCAGACAATGGTGTGATGGCTCTTTTGTCTGTGGTTGCCCTGTACCTGATATCGACAGTTGACACCACCTTCTATCTCCACATGCATACTCTTTCATAACCCTTATTCATCAATCCTTCCTCATTCGTCACTCATTCAGGGTTGAGGCCGTGAGTTTAACTCTGAACATGTTCCCGTTACCTTCACTCTTATTGTTACGACATTCAGGCATTCAGGCCGCTACTGGGGGTATCGGTTGGTTAGTGTGCTTACCACTGAGAAATTCATTTACTGGTGGGCAATTTGGACAAATAGGGGACACATTACAAGTTGTATATTTGTGATGGTTTAGTGGGAGAAGAGACGATCGGCTGTCTCCACATGTTGGTGTAATGAAGTTGGTTTATTGGGTATATGTTGCACTATATAATTAGGTTGTGTTACGTTGTGGTGGGTTTGAATCTTTGTATATAAGTGTTTTATTCTAATGGTCAGCGACGATATTTACATATGTACATGAGAAGTTGGTTGGCTGACAATATGTACAGTAGTGTGAATAAAAGAACATGTGGTCTCTCCTACGTGAGGCAAGGTTACACTTTGGGTTTTGCTACGGTTTTCCGGGTGAGTAGGTTTTGTTTGCTTCTCAGAGTACACTTTGCGTAGTAGTCCTCTATGATGTCATTATCTAACATGTCCTTAATGTGAGAGTCTAAGTCGCGTCTGTGTTTGGGTGGACTGGGTAAGGGCGTTTACGAACAGGTTTACTGTCACGTGTGTTGATGGAGTGTGAGAAAAGATGTGTCCTACCTAGTTCAGTAAGGTCTTTCGCAAAACAGTCCCGGTGACGTCCAATAAAGGACATGAACTTTTGTTTTTGTTCTGCGGACAAGTCAGCTTGAGACAGGTCAATGTTAAGGTCAGACGCTCGTTGCCTGAGGTCATCCTCAGTAGGGCAGTCAGTAACGGTAATGTGATTAATACTGGACATGTCCATAGTGGAATCACTCAGTGAACCTTAGTCAAAGTCAGCTTCAAGGTGTTGGAACAAAGCAATGGGGGTCCTTGTGGGCAATGTGATCTCCTTATCAGTGGGATTGAGTAAACGATACGGCGCCTTAGAGTTAACACAAGTCACCACACAATGGCTGCCAATGACCTTGTGTGACGGGGTCAAGGTGGGATCCTTACCGGCATACATGGGAAGCGGGAGGCGAGAACAATTAATTGCCCTGGACAGGGTGGAGAGAGTATGGGATGTTGGGGGTTCCTGGTTGGTGAGGGGGTAGGGATGTGCTACGTGGGTGAGGGGTTAGCGAGAATGACTGGGGAGGTAGGGAGGTGGGTGGTAAGTGAGAGGGGTTGCCATAACTAAGGGGTGTCGGGCCTTAGATTCGGTGTGACTATTAAAGGGTGTGTTCGAGCTGGCGTCGTCAAAGGTCACCCATTGAGAGGAGTTAGGGTCGAGGGGCTGAGATCGACCTGCTTAGGGGTGGATTTAGAGGTTGGGGGCGAGGTAATCGATTCTGGGAGTAAGAGGGGGAGCCGGTCGTCTCCGTTTAGTGGATTCAGTTTAAAAATGGACATTCTTAGACAATGGATAAAGATGTGGATTGAACAGGCGAAATAAGCAGGTACGTAAGTGATAAGATATAGAATATGCTTACCAAAATGAATAGGCAACTGGAGTTCCGAATAATTACAGAATGACAGTTCTTTCACACAGTTCTTTCGCAGTGACTTGGTTTGGCTTGTCTGGGGTCTGGAGAGATGTGATGAGTTGAAGCAGTTGTTAGGAGACTGGTGCGGATGGGAAGTGACGGGTTGATCCAGGTGTGAGGAGCTTGGTCCAGTCGGGATCTGGCGAGATGAAACTGGTGTTAAGAGTCTGGTCCTGGTGGAATGGTCTTGTTCTTCAGAGTCTGGTCCTGGTGAAATGCAGCTGCGATGGTTCTTGTACACAACTAAATCTGTCCCGTGGAGCTACAGTTGTGTGAATTTCCACACTGGCACATAGAAATAGGAATAGTTATTGATACACACACTGAGTGACAGTTAAAAAGTTACGGCAACAGTACTGTGTTGCACGCTTATAGGTAAAGGCTGTGCTGAGGCACATGGGAATGTTCTTGATTCCGCACAAAATCATGTAGAGAAGTCTGGTGGTTGTGGACCCCAGACCGAGTATAAAGTTCAGCCCTAGCCTTGGGTTGGGACTTGGTTGCTTCGCTGTTTGAGGTATCAGAGACCGATCTCCACCAGTATCACACTTTGAGATGATTGTGCTGTCTCTCTAGTGGATGTCCTTGCATGAACAACACAAGTCTGTCTGCGGGTCCACAACTGTTTATTCAGAGCTACACTGTCAGGCGTAGTCTCGAACTTCTCTGCCGCTCTTCTCCTTTTCCAGGCCTATTGCCTGTCCCGATATATATACCCAGGGTTGGTCATTCTTGGTCCTTAGTTCTTTGTAATCCCCACTGGACATGTAAACTACAGGTCAACTGCGTTTTGATTGATGGTATCTTAAACTTAATAGCTTTGCGCCATTACCGAGATGGGTATCTGCAGTGACCCGGCCAAAGGCCCTGATGATATCTTAGACTTAACAGCTTTGCGCCATTACAGAGATGGGTATCTGCAGTGACCGGGCCAAAGGCCCTGATGATATCTTAGACTTAACAGCTTTACGCCATTACCGAGATGGGTATCTGCAGTGACCCGGCCAAAGGCCCCCTGACCTGTGCTCTGCCGGTCAGCACCATTGGGCTCTTTCTTCCTGAAGAACCATTCAAATGGTATATTGTTTTTCTGCTACGTTAACTTCCATATGATATTCATAATTCATATATGCTTTGTGCTTCTTCCCATGATTAAAATGTTGTTACTAAGCAAATTGAAAAAGAAATTCACATTTAAAAACCATAACAAATGAAATTATTCTTATGATGTCCACATGGGCAGTTTTCACAATAAACTAGCGTCCAAAAGAAACGCCACCAATGATCTGTTAACTTATAAACAACACCAACAAACACTAAAACTTTACTACCATGAGACTATAGATGCTGAGCACCATGCACATCACATTGCGCTTGGTACACACACAAACACACACTACAGTTGTCCGTTTCCTTTTGTCCGCTGTTCCCAGAAATAAACATGAATGTTAAGACATTTCCACACATTCTGAAGTACACTCATTCCAATATCTCAATTGTCCCAGGCATACTACAGAAAACAAGGGTATTAGATAGGCAACCATATAAACAAAAGTGAACGAATAATTATGACGCTGTGTGTTCACTAGAGTGGTGAGCTTTTCCATCTGTGCCTGTAGCGTTGTCAATGATGAAGAAAGATCGTTTGTTGTCTCCCGACGTTGGAAGTACATTCTCAGCCAGTCGGGCCGCTTAAATGACGTCCTTCAGTGTTTTGGGAGACGTCATGCATACAGCTGATTGCAGTGATGGTCTGAGTCCCATCAAGACGACCTGGCAGACTTGGTCGAGGTTGTGGTCGAGGTGTCTGGCTACACTGGTGGCTTCCGCCACAAAATCATCGACGGATTGTGATGGTCCCTGTTTCGAAAGATGGAGCCGCTGAAGCAGTTTGATGTCAGTGGCGGCCTTGTCACTATATCTGTTTATGAATTGTTTTCAGATGGTTCCAAGATTCTTGTGATGCTTGTCGAAGACTGTCGTACCATGTCAATGCCTCTTTCTCAGTAGCAAGGGAAATGCATTGCATTTTTCTTGATCAGTCCATCGTTTTAACTTTGAAAAACGCTCGAACCGCTGAAACCAAAATTTCCAATTTGTTCACTTCCAGACCAAGGAGGAGGTGTTAAGTTGTTGGAAAACTTATGGTTGACGTCCACAGGTGTATCATCTGGTGCCTGGGCCATGGTCGGTTGAGGTTTCTGTCACTGCGTGGGTTCCAGTGTCTGTGGGCCTTGACTGCGTGTTACAGGACGGGCATTAGATGATTGGGACACCTTGTCCTAGGAAGCCATGAGCACCACATCTCTACCAATTATTGTAGCCATCCTTGTCCGTATCTAAAACAATCCCAACATTACAAAAGAAATATGTTATGTTGCAAAGTATACATATAAGTACACTGATATGAACAGAGTCAATCTTAAATTTGTGACCATGGAAACAGTGATTTCACTAGTTGATTTGTAATTATGGACTTTCACTGTCTGCAGGAGCGGCACTTTTTCTTTATCAGTTATATGGAAGCCACTTTTGATGCCGTCTAACAAAAAGTCTCTATCCTCATCATTGTTAAGGACAGTTTCCCACTCTTGTAGCTTTGTGGACAGAAGAAGTGGGAACATCACTTGGTTTAAGTCAATATTGATGGGGCGGCATCCATGGACCCCTATATGCACTGGGTGGTGTTGTGCTTTGGGTTGGACGGGTTTGTGGTGGTATAGTTGATTAGAGTGAGCTATACAATGTCCATGGGCCTAGATTTTCTAAGCTCTCTTTGTGCTAAGACAGTCGTAAGTGCCATACATTAACATTAAGTTACGACTATCTTAGCGATAAGAGAGCTTCGAAAATCTAGGCCCTGGTCTCTTGTGGTTTGGAGCATTATTGCCAGGTTGATAGCAGGTCATGCACACATGTGCAAACCTACATGATCTCATACTACAGCCACATCAACTGTTATATTGTCCACAAATTGGATGGTCCATGGTTGGGTCATGCCTCTGCATCGTTTGTTCACGTCCAGTTTGAGAGGATCACATGCCATGGACGACAGCGCTGTAGGATGTGTCGTTAGGTCGGAGGTGCACATTCATATGATAATTGTTGTCAGAGTCCCAGTCATAGCCCCTTTCCGCCTGGTCTTTGCGGTACATCATATCAAACAACAACACTGACTGCCGTGTAAATGTCGGTGCTGGGGTTGCAACCCTGATTAAATAATCAATGTAGTTTTTCCTGCAGTCTAGGGACATTCCATCCTTGTCCACCATTTCTTGATCTTTCACTGGCTGTTCTCAGCCTCAGTTACATGTGATTGTGCTTTGAGCATCCTTTGCTTTCGTCCGCCATCTCTTTCTTGGGCCGACCAAAGCCAGTCACTTGCAGCTTTTTCCAGGTCTGAGGTTGGCACACTCCGTGTGTCTGGATTTTGTCTGAGTGCCTCTAGAATAAAAAAAAAATGTAATCAATCACTGACCAGACAGAGGATTTAAATACTTCGTCAAGCAGTGTAGATGTAACACATACAATGAATAAATTTAACAAGAGTCATCAGGAGATGACAAATCCCCTGTCTCCCAGGGGAGACGATGAAGTTGATGAAATAAATTCTGATTTTTTCAATTGTCCATATCTAAACAAATACACACATTACAATAGAAATATGTTAAACTTGTTGCAAAGTATACATATAAGTACACTGAACAGAGTCAATCTTAAATTTAGGATTTTAAATCTTAACCGTCTTTAAAATGATATCAAGGTATTCTAGTATATACAAGTCACTTCCTCTTCTTTTTCTGGAAAGTAGTTTTTGGGCATTCCATCTGGCCATGCACATCTTTATGGCAGGTAGTGCATTTGTGGGTGAAGATGCATGGTTCTCTTTTGCCGAGTCTCTTTCAGCTTTTCCGGACTGCGAGATACACGTACAGGAAAAATCCCTTTTTCTCTTGCACTCCAAATGCTTTAAAAATTCTGCGTAACTCGTTCCGGGAGAGAGATACTGCGTGACGTCAAGAAATTTTGATCACTGATTACTTTGACACAAGTAAGCATTGTTTTCCTCGATGGTGAAAGCCCGAGATTCCTGCTCGTCGAGAGAGAGATGTTTGGAAAGCTTCTCCTTAATGATATTTAATTCATAGCAAGCCGAATTAAACCCGAGGAAGGGGACTTGTGAACAGTCCCCTTCCAGCTTCCCGTACAGACTGGACAAGCGCTCTCGCCACATCTCCTCGCTCATTTTCCCTTTTTTTACCCTGAACGACGTCATCATCATGGTCCGTATCCATACCATTGTCAACAACCATGCCGTTAAAGTTAGGGAAAAGCAGGGTCTCTTGCCACTCGTCTATTTTCTCAAAAACCCAACCCAAATTTTATGGCTAAGAGCTCCACTGTGAGAGCAATCTGCGTCATGTACTCCAACATGGCTGCAATCTGTCGATCTGGAACGGATTCGACAATGCAGTTGGGCAAAGTAAACCCTGCCATGTTGGAACACATGTCAAATACATATAAAAAATGACAAGATAAAACATAATGCACAATATAAAATATTGCAGGTAAAAAAAAAGTGAGCACCCGGCCTACGTAGGCCTATGAGACACCACAATACGTTGGTACAAATTAAAAAGTAGATGAATATGTTTTTATATATGTATAAAACATCAGGTAAAAGGATGGACTAGATCAGATTAGTTACAGTTGAGTTGAGTAAGGCGTAACCTCCTTCTATACATGTTATATACAAGGGCAGCTAGAGGCTTACACAGCTTACTGTTAGATAATAAATATACAGCCTGGTCAGCCAGACTGAGATGTAAAAAGAGTGGATCAGCAGATGATACTCGTACCTCAAATCCGAGTAGAAATTACATACAATGAGAATATTACATACAATGAGAAATGGGAAAGCAGCTTTTATTCACTCTTGGTGTTGCTGGTCTAACCCACTCTATTTGTCACTTAATTAGGAGACTTCAGTCGCAAAGCTTCAGTCTCAGTCGAAATGCTGGTGCCTTGAGTTTGTTTCTTAGTACGAAAGTTAGTGACAGTCAGATGAGAGCGGTCACACTAGACCCCAGGCTTCGGTCCCGGGGCACTAACCAGACTCTATCTCGTCAGCTTTGCACCATCTTAAAACCCGGGTTCCTTCGTCACAGGCATCAACATTCCCGTCTTTCTATTGGTTTTCCCTTCTGACCATTTCTGTCTTTACAATCATCAAGGTGCCTTGCCCGGCTGTTCTAATTCTGATAACACAAATATTTTTTTCTCTTCCTTCATCCCCTTTCACAGATCTGTAGTCACCCCTACTGGCTGGGCTCCCCAGTGTACTAACTGTACCGGCCTACTTTTGGTATGCATTTTGGTGTCTGTGTGTGTGTGTGTGTGCGTGTGTGTGTGTTTCAGTTGTATCTTTCTTTAAAATTAAAAAAAATGAGTCCTGCATTATGTTCTTTTCACTCCAAGAGGGCAAGGAATTCCCTGTCTCCTTGTCCCCACCTTTAACAGGGATAAAATATCAATTAATAAAAAGGTTTTTTAAAAAAGTGGATATTTGTTTGCCACAATATTGTGTTCCTCATGTTGTGCATGCACTTAGTGTATTGAATCAAACCACACCAGTACGCCTGTACTGTGATTCATACTGTATCGAAACAACGGTGTATTGTTGCAGCTCTAAAAGCTTGCTTCTTGAATTGATAGCACAAGTACGTCTGTGAATCTACAATGTTTTATTGTGAGTTCTAGTGCTCATCTGTCATGTTGAAGAACTCATCAGTCTGATATATTTTTGTTTGTTAAAATTCTGTGTTTAAGGTTGGCAGGATACATACACCAAGCCTCTCTCTCCTCTTCCCCACAAAAAAATTGAGGTAATTGGCAAATATAACAAATATGATATTTGTGTGACAACAATGTCAACATGTTTTAATTTTGTTGAATTTTGATGAATGAGAAAGATCTGTATGTTTCTGTGCTTGTTGAATGCATGTATGTATGTATTGTTTTATTAATTGTATTTGTCAATTGAATAAAATGTTAACTTTTGTCTGTATTTATGTTGTTCTTATGAAATACATATAGAGTGGGAGCGGGACAATTGCCACCAGAAAATTGCTACCTGGACAATTACCACCGGAAAATTACCACCGGGACAACTGCCACCTAGGATAATTGCTACCCAGGACAATTGCCACCCAGTTATTTTTACTATAATAGTGAGGACAATTGCCACCCCAAATTTTATGTAATTTTATTTGAGAAAATGAATGCAGATTGTCAATAAACACAACTTTAGATGATGAAAAGTCAATCTTGACTTTGATGAAATCTTAGCTTTGATGAAAACTCTATGCATTGAATGGGGGAAAAATCAAACTTGAAAACTTGTTAAGTTAAGACATAAGTTACTAGCATAATTGGGAGAATGTATTGAAAGCACTGAGAAAACTTAAGATTAAAGTGCTGAGAAGCTCAAGTGTTTAGAAAATCAATTTGTTTGAGCTTGGATGCTACTGTGCTACAATAGAGCATAGCCTCTGAGTAAGTAGCCTGAGAGTGAAGTAATTGTGTAGTTTTGACTTCCAAAAATATTTCATGATTGCCCAATAATATAGAATTCCATTCTGTATGAAGGGGGTCAGTGGGGTAGCATAGTGGTTAAAGCGTTCTCTCGTCACGCCGATGACCCCGGTTCGATTCCCCACATGGGTACAATGTATGAAGCCCTTTTCTGGTGTCCCCGCCGTGATATTGATTGGATATTGCGAAAAGCAGTGTAAAACCCAACTCACTCACTCACTCACAATATGAACCTCTTTGTCAATATTTCTCGTAGATCACAATCTATAAATCAAAAGATTGACCCCATCCATTGACTATCTAAAACATGGATTTTAAACCTTAAGGGACTAGAGAAAGGTGACTTGACTCTGGACCATGGGGAATGACAGTACCTCTTCTTCCTGCTTGACAATGACATGCTTCTTAACAAAACCTTAGTCACAGTGTTTGAAATTTTTTAAAATGCCAAGATGCCATAAGAATTCACTGATTTTAGAAGATGCTACCCGACCAAACTACTCAGGCCATCATTTACAAAACAACAGGTTATTGCAGTGTATGAAATAAGGTCCCTCCGAAGCCCGAGACGGGCTAGATTTCTGCCAGACGGTCTAATTTTACAGCAAGCCATCGGATGGATGGGTGAAATTTAATTCAGATAACGTGTCCACTGGCACTGTCTGTTTTGTATTTAGGACTGAGTTTAGTTTTACACCACTTCTAGCAATATTCCAGCAATATCACAGTGGGGGACACCAGAAATGGGCTTCACACATTGTGCCCATGTGGGGAATCAAACCCGGGTCTTCGGCGTGATGAGCCAACGCTTTAACCACTAGGCTACCCCACCGCCCTTGTATTTAAGGACTGGTAAAATCTCTTCTGGGCTGGTATTGATTTTTCTTATGATAATTTATTGTGAAAAATCAATCAATATATCATTTTACTCCTCACCATGAGGATCCATATAACTTTGAAACTAGGGGACCGTCACGAGATCAACACCTCTTCCTGCTTCCAGCGCACTGACTGACTGTTATTTCGAACACTGCAAGGTCCATTGTCAGGGGATCATAGGGCATGAGGTACGGGGATCGAGCCCACCTGTGACCGGGTGTAAAAACCTTGGAGTCAACTTTGTGTACAGACTCTTTCAGTGTTGTCACAACCCCTAGTGTACAGTACACAACCCTGTGCACTTAAAAGAACCCACGAATCCGTTGGTATATGGCCAGATGGTGGCCACATGAATACGTGCAAACAGCTAAACGTTAGCAGCAACGTGCAGTAAACTTGGACAAAGCACTGTGACTGTGCGTCCAAGTCCACCCAGCTGTGAATGGGTACCTCGTAAGGATGGGAAAGCCGCAATAACTCGGTGCGCCTTGTGGCAGCAAGAGTTGTATGATCTCCAGTGAGTTGAGATTGTGAGATGTGCCGATGAGATTGACATCCAAAGATCGAGAGGAAAAAATACTAGCGCCTTGAGCATGCACTAGTGCGTAGATATCTGCGCTGTATAAATATCCAATAATTAATAACCAGGCAGCCAGTCTTTAATCCGCGCATTTCATCCGTCATTTACATTTAATAATAAAACATAAGCAAAATCACAACCATGGACAATTAATATATTGAGAAACATCAGAACAGGGGCGGATACATTCGTCACCACTCGCCCCTTTCCGTAACCTCCATCGCTATTCGGCTTGTCCCGGAAAACACGAGTTGGTCACGAATGGGGCGGATACAGCTTTTTGAGAAAGGGGGGTGTACACTATTGAGAAAAGTAGGGTTGCGCACCCCTGCGCACACACCCCACACCCCACACACACCCTCTGGATCCACCTACGAAGAATGACATAACCGGTACTGACAATGCCGAACGGCATGTTATTGAATGGGTATAGCATCACTTTACCGCAAGTTATGACCGTCAGACTCATGGCTTATGTTGAGCATGATCAATCTAATTGGGCAGATCTCATGCCCTGTATGATGATGTCCATGCCTTCAGCTCCATGTCATTCCACTGGATATACACCCCACTATCTCATGTTTGGTAGGGAAATGTCCTACAAATGCTACTAATCTACACTGCCGACTATCTGAATCTTGAGATTACCCCGAAGCTTTGCAAGATTTGAGAATGCAGAAATGACTAAAATTGTCTAACAGTTTTCTCGGAGAGTCTGTTATCACAGAGTAATGTGTACATCTCTCTCCGGACATGTAGTCAAAACGAGTAGTACATAAAGCTTAGCAAGAAAACCTGGCAACCAAGACGAGCGTATATCGACACTGAATGAGTATAGACTTGGGACGGACCATGCATGTAGTCATAAAGCGTAACACATAATGCTGATTATTATTTTATTCAAATGAATAACCGCCAATACGTTGATTGATTGCTCAATGTTGTCTAAAAATATTTTTTTTAGAATGGCTGACATCATGTAAATAGTTGATAGTTGTGCTATCGTGGTGCTATCACTGTGAAAACCCTGAAACAAAGTCACGTGACTAGTTGAGAAACTTCCACTAGTTATAACGTTGTGTACAATTATTATAAGGGTAATGCTATGTTTGAGGGCAGTATCATTTGCAGAAGCCCGAGGTCTTCCATTAACTGCCCGACGAAGGAGGGCAGTTGAAAAATACCTCGATCTACGCAATTGGGATACGATGGCATGTGTCGACCAAGTCAGCGAGCCTGACTACCCGATCCCGTTCTCCCGTTAGTCACCTCTTACGACAGGCATGTGTTACTGAAGATCAATTCTAACCCGGATCTTCACGGGCTGGCTTGTCGGACGATCAACCGATTTTTTGAAGAGCACTGAAGACCTCTTGAGGGAATTCCTTGGCATAACTATATACATGATCAGTAATAAAAAATCACCCACTTTTTTATATGAGGGGTACGAATTTAAACCACTACATGTTGTATAAGTTTTGAAAACAAAATTTTGCGTTTTAAAATGGTAACTGAAACATAGGTTACCTTTATGAAACCAAAACTGAAATTGAAATTTGGTAACAGTTTACTAGTAATCTGAGAGCTATATAAAAAAACGTGCATCCCCGCAGGCCGACTAATAACCGTGTGGTTAATGTTCCACGACGTTGTTCCAGGACATCCCTGCGTCATGTGTGCCAAGAACTTTACATAGTGTATTTTTCTAAACGTGTACGACTTGCCACATCAAGAAAAGTTGATTGTTTTAGTACTGTCTTTCTTTAAATGAGTTCAGAAAGCTGTGGTGCAAATTTATACCCCGATGTGCTGTGCTTGGCGCCTTTGCAGCCCCTGGAGTAGTAGACTAACGCATCGTCTCTGAATATGTATAATTTGATAGTATCCCATACACCCATTTAAATTGAAGTGGAGCCTTAGTGAGATTGGAAATTCAGAACCTGAGGATATCCAGACTTGCTTCATTTAGGGATTTAACATTGCAGGGAGGACTAGCGAGTTAAGAGTGAGTTAGTCAAGTTTTACGTCGGTTTAGTAATATTTCAGCAATATCACGGCTGGGGACACCCGAAATGGGCATCACACACTGTATCCATGTGGGAAATCGAACCTGGGTCTTCGGCGTGACGAGCGGACGTTTTAACCACTAGGCTACTCCACCGCCATAGTCAGTAAAGAAACTAATGTGGTTCATTGACTGTGAGTGAGTGAGTTTAGTTTTACGCCGCACTCAGCAATATTCCAGCTATATTGCGGCGGTCTGTAAATAATCGAGTCTGGACCAGACAATCCAGTGATCAACAGCATGCACATCGATCGGCGCAAATGGGAACCGATGTGTCAACCAAGTCAGCGAGCCTGACCACCCGATCCCGTTAGTCGCCTCTTACGACAAGCGTTGTTGCCTTTTGTGGAAAGCATGGGTTGCTGAAGACCTATTCTACCCCGGATCTTCACGGGTCTCATTGACTACAGACTACACGTGAACATGCGACCAAGTGTATTGTAGGAAGATCATGCTTTATATGAACACGTAAGTACGTTATGGTTTGGACCATTGGGAGACGTTGTGGTGCTGAATTCTTAAGTGCTCCAACAGTGGGTTCAAGTTCTGCTTAATTTATGCTCATGAGTATATATACTTGACAAAATATGTTAGGGATATTGTTATTTTTATGATTGATATTTTATCAGTGTGTCAATGAATGAATAGATAATTATTCATAATTTTAAAATTTACATATATCCCTAACTAATTTGATCCAGTATATACACACCGCAGTTTCACGTCGGAGGTATGAAACGTTCAAACCATATTGTATGTTTGTCTACATTTCAGCGTGTTGATAATTAACTGAGTGGTGTGTGAACATACTTTTACACAAAAGAGCTGACACAAACTGTGACTTAGACACATTTTATATTCGAACAAAATATGTTAAGTATATAAGTAATTACTTGGCTGATGCATGTGATCGTGTCCAAATAGCATTCATCGATGCTCAGCATGCCAATCACTTGATTGTCGATTCCACAGACCGTCTCCACATAGATCCCCCCTTGTGGATGGATACAGCGCTTTTTTAATACCCATTATTAAATAATGTTGACTGAAGGGGTAACACCAAGGCAAACAAATCTTCCTGACAGGACACCAGCGTTTTCATGAGTTTGTGGTGGGACCATTCACTGATACATCAACCCATTTAGCCATTAGAATACCTGCAAGATCTGGGTTAGAATTGGTCTTCAGCAACCCATGCTTGTCGTAAGAGGCGACTAACGGGATCGGGTGGTCAGGCTCGTTGACTTCGTTGACACATGCCATAGTATCCCAATCGATGCTCATGCTGTTGATCACTGGATTGTCTGGTCCAGACTCGATTACTTACAGACCGCCGCCAGATAGCTGATGCACTACTGAGTGTGGCATTAAACAACAACCAAACCAAACCATTATATATCATTTTATATAGAGCAGCAGGTGCAACCTGTTTTTGTCTGGACTAGCAAGGTTATTACCTAAGGTTGCACTAGGTGCAAGTTAGTTTCATTTCCTTAAATGGAGACATGATACGGCATGATGAGTGCGGCGTGTAGCAACAATCAATCAAACCATTCACTGATACATCAATGTTTTACAGACCGCCTCCGTGGTGTAGTGGTTAGAGCGTCCGCCCGGAGAGCGGAAGGTCGCGGGTTCGATCCCCGACCGCATCATACCAAAACACGTTAACATATGGTACTGGTTGGTTCCTGGCGCTCGGCACTAATGGGTACAACAAGGACTGGTCGGCTCGGAGTCAGTATAATGTGTCTGAGTGGGGTATTCATGCTTCACTGCGGCATGGTATCTCAGTGGGCTAGCACTATAAAACCAGCTTAAGTCTGGGCTAGTACAAGCAGCCGCACATACACACGCATGCACGTCGTCATATGAGCGAAATATTCTCAAGCACGACGTTAAACCCAATTTCACCTCACCTCAATGTTTTACACTACCGGTACATTAAAGTTTGGAGGTAATAGTAATAGTCCGCTTGTATGGCGCTCATCCCCACATGGGTACAATGTGTGAAGCCCATTTCTGGTGTCCCCAGACGTGATGTTGCTGGAATATTGCTAAAAGCGGCGTAAAACCAAACTCAGCCAGTCAGTCAGTTGTATGGCGCTCATATCCAGGCACATTGCCTGCTCAAGGCGCTACGTACATTAAATTTCGGAGGTATATGTACAGACACGATATCTGATATAGGTGTAACTTAGGGGGAAATATATTGATGTAGCTGCATTATGAGGAACATGACGTTTCGGAATATATTCTTTCTCATTTATAGGGTGAATTATTGACATCCGTAAATTTCCACTTTTAAGTAAAGGAACATTTTAAGAAAGTGCTACGCATGCGTCTGCACATCCATACACTTTCTCTTTCAAGTACACTTCTTACATTTTAAGAAAATACTAAGTTTACGCACACAAACACATCCCTAAAATCCCCCTTTTATACAGAGGCCTTACATTTAAAGAAAATACTACGCATACATGCGCGCGCGCACGTACGCACACACACACACACGCACGCACACTGGATGTGAACGCACGATCGTCGACCATAGATTCCTGTTACATTTTGTGGAATCAACTCTGAACAGAAAAATTGCGGGGCCAAACGCGACCGAGAACACCTTCACAAAGTGAGGTATTGTATAGGGAGTAAAACAACTTATGTAATTAGGTAAATCCCGTTTTATCGCGTATTCAATCTCTGAATCTGCATCATGATCACAACAATGTGTCTGTAATTCTATAATAACAAACTCGCAAACTGTGATCACAGAATACATTCATATACTTCCCATCAAAAGTTTAGACTCACTAGTGTTAATATAGCCACTTACTTCAGGCAAATGTTCTAAACTAAATTTTGCAAAATATTCCATACTGTTTAAAGATACTGATTACACATGAACTGATGTATTGTAAAACAAATTCGTAACCTTGAAAAGATTATTGTCATGAGTTCAAAAAATAATAAATATCAGTGAAAATTGGCGAATTCTTATCACAACTTTACACCAAAACGCAGCTGTTCACATGCACGATATTTGCCAGTGTATGAAATAATGCCCGTCCGACCGACCGCCCGAGACGGGCAAGATTTATGACGGACGGTTTAACTTTTCAGCTAGCCAGCCCGGTGGTGCTGGTAAAAACTTTCCATACATCTGAGTAACTTCACCATATCTTGGTGTCTGGTCTGGTAAAATCCATTTTGGGCTGGTAACATTTTGAAGTTACCAGCCATGATGTCTGGCTGGGTTTTTGCCATATTTCACATACTGTATTTGCACATGCTTTTCAGCAGTTTGATGCATGATCCTAAACTTTTGATGGGAAGTACATTTCATTGCTTATTGTCCATAGGGAAGGTTAGAACCCTCCGCTTCAGCCTTTCTCTCTTATATTAATATGACGATTTGCTAATTATTGGTTTGCTCTCTGAAATATCATTCACTTGGGAAATGGGACTCAGATATTGTCATTTTTCAGTTCCTCAATGACACAAATTTAAAAAAAAAGAATGACCAGGTTGGAATTGAACTTATACAACTGCCTTGTTCCCAGAAAGATCACTTTGTGTGATACGCCTGGAGTGATGTCCCTTCGACAAACCATCAAAGGGACATAACCGCTGATCATAATGCACGAGGAGACCGAAACGGGTGGTTCCAGCTTTCGAAATATGTCACATATGTGTGTAAGGAAGGTAAGTGTGTGCCCAGTTTTGAAAGCCAAAGGGGCAGATTGATAGTCAAAGGCACATGCCTCCATGTTAGTTCAGTAAGTTGTTTCTGTGGTTCTTACTCGAAATATGTTTAGAAATACTAAATAGGCCTGTCTTTAGGCATTGCCGAGAGACGCGATGCGGGGATCATGGCGACTGTTTGACCGCGTTACAGCTCTGAGCTAAATAACCCCAGGATTTTGGGGTGAATTCTCTTGAATCCTCGTATTTGACAGGATGATGCTTTCCAAAACGTTTCACCCTGCAAATTCGTCTGCGTTTGTAAATGTGTATGTATAAGTTGTACAGTCGTGGGACATAAGTATTCGTCACTTTCAAAATGTCGGACGTTTCTTTACATTTCATGCCTTTCACAAAAGAGGCGTTTTCTAAACAGAAATGAATGACATACCTAAATATTTTGTCAGATAACCCTTCATTCTGATTACTTCTCGAATTCTAGCCGGAAGTGTGTTGTACAATCCTTTAACTGTTTCCATATCAACGTTTTCGCCAGAGAAAAGTTCATCACAGTTTGAAATTAGGTGAGCGATGGGTTGGAGGTCTGGCTTTATCATGAGCCAGATATATTCAATTATGTTGATATCCGAAAATTGTGATGGCCAATATGTGTTTCTTACAAAGTTAACCCACATGAAGGTAGTTACCTTCAAGATACCTCATGAACCACTCTCTGGATTTTCTTCATATTTGACACCAAGCATCATTTAGGGAATGGGCAGGGCCCAATTGATTTTGGTTACTTTCACATAGTCCGGCAGCCAAATCCACCTTTTGGGCACAACCTTGCTTTGGTGTCAATAGTAGTGTTTTTTGTGAATTTTGCTTCTCAAGACCATCTATTTAGAGAAATTCCTTACTGGACCTCAATCAGCATTGAGCATTATGCATAGTTGCGAAATATAATTAAACCAAATCATGTATATAAGCAACGTATCTATTTTTGGTGTCTGGCTGTAAATAATTACAATCTAACTTAAAATAAACAAAATATCCTCAACAACAACAACACATTTTTTGTACTTCCTGATGATGTCATCACTTAAAACTTTAAAGGGCCACTGATTTAGAGCGATTATTGTTTCCAGCCAACAGTCTAATTACGAAACCTAGCTGCAAACTGGTCAGCCTCTGCTTCCACGACCGTGATGGACACGGGGACTGGGCTACTGTCCACCCTGGCAGAATTTCTTCAACCTAACCAGTGGGACATTAGGTAGGGTGGATGCCCATCAGATGCCGTTATTTGAAAATATCCCCGGTAGTTCTTGTCTGATAGTAATAAAGTATCCCAGCAGTGTAGGCTTTTTCACATTTTCAAATGTTTGGATGGTATAGTGACTGATCCAATTTGATCCTATTTCTGTGTTTTTTTACCTCAATATTTAATCATGTAAAATATGATGTCTATTACGTATGCTATGATATCAAAAACACACATTTGATATATTTGAATCCATAAACTAAACAACCCACTTTGCAATTGCAAAATAAGTCTGAAATTTTTACTTAGCATACATGTCAACACAATGTACAGCAACTCTGTAGAGGATTTCCCCAAAATCCTTAAAATGTCCTTAAGATTCTTATTGATTAAAAACATAATAAAATGAGTGAGTCTTACAATAATTTATTTACTGGCGTCTACCATTATATGTACAGGTTGCCTCTTGGCCAGGTCAGTGAGTCTTACAGTAAGACTATTCAATGGTGTTCACTATTATAGGCATAGGTTGCCTTCTTGGCCAGGTCAACTTGTGGTCCTGAAGGTTGAATGTCACAACAGGCATCTGTGTTCAACTTGCACTGAAGAAGGACAGTCAGGGTGTCACTGTTCAGGTTCTTCCTGCAGTCTGTGTGGATCTTCCTCACCTGACTGAACACCCTTTCACAGTCAGCATTACTGTGAGGAAGACAAAGCAGGGCTTGCATGACTTTCCTCAATACAGGAAATCTCACTTGTCCCATGGGGGTTTTCATTTGAAGAATGTTCCTCCAAACTTTGTCTGTGGCCTTTCTCCTCCCAGATTCATCTTGAAGGGGAATGTGGTAGTCCTCGTACTCTTCCTTCAGCTCCTCTAGGTTCACATTGGAGCTGAACTTGTTGGCAAGGCTGACAACTGAAATACACAAATGCAAAAACTGTAAACATATAAATAAAATAATAGTTTGAAACAGTCAATTCAGTACTTGTGTTTCTGTAAACATAATAACTATTTTAGGAAAATTTATCACATTCTTATACTGATAGTGTTTAGCTTGACAACCTACAATCAAGTAAAAGTTGAAACTCTGTAAAACAATACATCAAGAAGAAAAACAGACAGTAATATTCTTAGAATAAATTTATTATACACATATATTCTTACACTGATAGTTTTTAACTTGTTACCTTTCAATGTTTTTAACTTGTTAACTTTCAATGAAATATAATTTGTTCAAGTAAGGCCCCAAAAAATAAATGTTATGGTTCCGATATCCTACATTTCAGAACTAGGGTAGGTAGGTAGGTAGGTTTTTTTGTTTTTTTTTGCAAAATATTTTTACATTACTCATGCAGTGATTTTGAAGCCTATAAAAATCAGTAGGACAAATGTCCTGAGTGGGTGTCTGGCGATAGGCCATTGACCTAAAGCTCTTTTTGACATTTTTTAAATCCCAATGCCATCATGTAACTAAATTGTTAATGACATTTAATGTTGCAACTTGGATTCTAGATATACAGCAAAATTAAAAGATCTAATCCCACTGTTGATAAATATGAAATTTATTTTTCTAACATTTTTCAAATAATACAACTACAACTTAAATAAATTGATTTTTTAATGAAAATGCAAGCATTTATAATGTCCAGAAATATCACAAAAGAAGCAAAAACTATGGCGATTTTTTTCCATTTGTGACATGTCATAACATCCCTGTGCCTTTTTCTTTTATATTTTCATTTTTACGTAATCAGAAAATTGTTAAAAGCCACTGATATTGGGAAATAGGCGACCATACATATTATTTAAGAAATCTTTATATATCCATACATATATTATTTAAGAAATCTTTATATTATAAAGATTTCTTAAATAATATGTATGGTTGCCTATTTCCCGATATCAGTGGCTTTCCACTTTCGGTAACATGACACAACAACGGAAAATACCTCCGTTTTGAAGCTTCAGATGAATAACATGCGAGGCTTAATCGCTTTGATGGCAGGTATCGTTCAAAGCTGTGAACATCAACAATATTACTATACCCTTGCTGAGAGTATTTTCACAGTTGTAAGAAGCGATTTTATTGGATAAAGATTGGTTTCTAATGACGCTTTTTAAGCCACAGTCTGCTATAAGAGTTGTGATTGGTCAAAATCAGACCGCGGACATGAGGCAGCCAATCATATTACGGCAATGGATACTGTCCTCGTAGTTTAAAACTTTTATATTTAGACGAAAGTTATGGGTAAAATAATGCTATTCGAACATATTAAGCACCTAAATCGCTATGTATATGTAAATTATGGAACTTATTGGACGGTCGTGCTAGGTTATGACCTGTGACAAAAATGCTTCATGCATATATTTTCGCATTAAACATCGTGTCCAAGCGTGAAGATTGAGGCGAAAGCCGAGATGTCACTTGTCAGTGACTCGCGCATTGCATGATCGCACAAAAAAGATGGAAATAGTAGTTTTATATGTACGCTTTGACAACTTTTATGAATGCTGTTGTTGATTTTATTCATTAGTTTATTCAATTTATTTAATGATTTCCTTGAAACATTGTTACATGCGAGTGGGGTCGGGAAAGCCCGTTTCTGATTGTCCAATGCTTAAAATAGCAGCCAATCGCGCAATCCATTACATGTATATTTGGTAGCTTAGTGTGATAAAAATGGATGCGTAAATACATACACGCCGCGGAAACCTGATCAAGATTTCGTGGTTAGTTTTTGATGAATTCGTAAATGATAATGTTCGTAATTTATTAGGTCCAATATGTGAAAATAACATCGAAATTATCGATCGTCCGGAGTGTCCTAATTAGTAAGAAAGTAGTCGGTCATTTGAAAATGTTATCGGACTATGACCGAAGTCATGTGTCAGAAAATAAATTTAATTTATTATGTGGTGAGTAAAATTGTTAGGCTCGGCAGGAATATTTAGGCTCGGTCGGGAAATCAGAACCACAAGCTTCTTTTTTTTTAGGCCTAAATGGTTGATATTCTCTGAAACAATACATTAAGAAGTAAATCAGGAAGGATAGTAATCTTACTTCTTGAGTAATCAGTGTCAGCTCGCCTCCCAGGATCGAGGATGATCGGATTACGAAGAACTCCATCATCAAATGGGAACTTCTTCAGCATTTTTCCCACAACTGCACAGTAGAAGGACCTCACTTCTCTGGAAAAAAACCCAATGCATTGTAACTAGGGATAAGTTATCATGAAGTCTTTCAAAACCTCAGAAAACTCTTAGGACATAAGGAAAAATAACTATCATTTAGATTTACCTGAAGAAATAGTTCTTTACATCAGGATCCAAACCTTCATCTTCACACTCTGACAGGAAGACTCTTGTCACCATCCCAATGGCAAGTGTCTGATCACCATGCTGTAGATCCCTGTCCTGGTAGGCTATCTCCCTCAGATCACTTTGACCTCTGATGTGTTGGAGCTTCACAAATTTTACCAACAGCTTCCTTAGGAGCCGGTCCATTTCTGCAGCCATGACACCAATCTTGATTTCATCTGCCTGAAAAGTAAATGACAATTCAGTCAAATTTAAATTTGTACATATATCCGTTTGAGGATACAAATATAACAATGATATAAAATAGTAACAAGGTAATTATTGAACTGTTTATTGGTAAAGATGAAAACACAAGTTAAATATTTATTAAACTGTTCATTGATAAGGACTTTCCTTTTAGATAATCTTAACTGGAACAATTTATTGAATTCATTCATGACAGGAAGAATGTATTCCAGAAACTTCAGTGTCAGCTTTGTGGTTGGAGATGAAAGGTCATCAGCAATTCGCTTCACTCTTCCTGGTTTTTCATTGTCAGCGTGGCTCTTGAAATAGCTCACTAGGGCAGGGAACTGGTTGATGGTTCGACCTATGACCTTCTCCAGGGAGAGCCAACGTGTCTGACAATGCTTTAGGATATCTAAATTGTCAACCTCTGTGAATTCTTGAAATTGCTTATAGGTCTCTCTCCTTTTGGAACTGAAAGAATAATAAACACAGGATACAAGAGGCAACCTGAAAATGTTAAACTCCTTAGAAATGTTAAAATATTAATTCCATATTAGGTTATACCATATGTTAATACAATAATTGAAGAAAGTATATAAAGTTTTCACAAAAAATGTAATGTAGAGATTATTTGATATTTTCTTGATTACGGCAAGATTCACATACCTGTGTTCAAAGTGGAAGTATATGTCGACCAACAACTCGTCAACTGCCAAGGAGAACTCTTTCACGCCTGCTGACACACAGATTGGCTAAGTGACATATGCATCCGATGTTGAACAATCTGGTTGCTTTTCCCTCACTCTGGACAGCACTGAATTTCTTTTGCCGATCATTACATTGCAGTTGTTACTGGCAAATCCAACACAGTTGTTCCAGGGCACTTCATGTTTTCTACAATACAGAATTATTGATAGGAGTTAGTAAGTAACAAAATGCTGTCAGAGTAACTTTGAATAAATTCAATTAAATGTTTACAACATTATTTACTTGAATGAAACTGATCCCAAGATTGGGTGGAATGCATATGCTGATAAGTTTCGTGGGTGCTATTGGAACATTGATGACTGAGACTGGCCTGCCAGAAAATTTGAAGTCTGTTTTTGGTGGTGTCGTAAAAAAATGCTGATGGGAAAGAAGTTTCCGATGAATATGAGAGCTATGCGCATGGTTGCCTGAACCTGAGGAAATCTAGACTTGCTTTGTTTTAGGCTTTAGCACTGCAAATAGGGCTTGGCAATAGGGAAAATAATGTGGTTCAGGGAAAGTGAGACAGACTAACCGCCACTATTCAAACTTGATTATTTACAGACAGCCACCATATATCTGGAACACGGCTGAGCCTGAGTGTGGAGTTAAACAACAAACAAACCAAACCATTATATATCATGATATATGATTTTATATTGTGCAACCTGTTTTGTCTGGAGCGGCAAGATTAAGGTTGCACTAGGTGCAAGTTGGTTTCATTTCGTTAAATTATCTTATCTTGACTTTGCTTGATTCATACCAGCCCTGTTTGTTACTGTGAGGTTTTTGTGGAAACATGTTATATAGATGAAAAACAATAAGTGACAACTCTCTTATGTTTTCAGTTAACATCAGAAGATCCAACAGTACATGATGGAAATACAAACCCAACCACAACATCCTGGCTCTGTCATTGAAACAGATGTAATCATGGACTGGGAGAGAGCCTTTTCAACTACCTGATCTCAAGAGCCACTTAATGATTTACAAGGGGGAATCCCTGACTGTCAGAGAGCATTGGTGGAAACAGCTGATTCCAAGAAGTGCAATAATTGTGCCAGTAAAGCTGTTTGAGTGTTGCAAGTTTGGGAAAATAGAGATGTCAGTGATGGAGTCTTGCTTCAAAAGTGTTGTGAGTACTTTAAAGAATTTTCATCAGCAAGTTAGGTGAAGAAACACTTGAGAAATCACGGTGGACTGACATTTTATTTTTGTAGAAAGTGTGGGATAGAATCATGGCAAATAGCCACCAGAAGACACACATGAAGACATGTCAGAGTTACCACGGTGATGTGCATTGGAAACATGAATGTGGGAAAGTGTTTACAACATCATCATCTAGGAACATGCAAAGATATGGAGAGTCATGACATGAAGAGACAATACTCAGTTGTGTGTTGAATATGTTTACAAGACCAAGTACATTGCAGAGACACATAATGAGTCTAAGTGAAATAAAGCCCCTTGAGTGTGATGTGTGTGGGGAAGTATTTAAAACATCATGGAGCATGAAGACACATCAGAAGGGTCTTCACTGTGGACTCCAGCTGTAAAGTATACTAAATGTGGGAAAACATTTACTCTAAGGGGTACTCTGAAGACACAATGAAGAGTCACAGTGGAGTCGAGCTGTTTACGTGTGCTGAATGTGGGAGAACTTTTACACAAAGAAATAATCTGAAGAGACACATGAGGCTTCACAGTGATATCAAGCCTTTTAAGTGTGCTGAATGTGGGAAGGAGTTTGTACAAGCATCAACCCTGCAAACTCACATGATGAATCATAATGGAATCAAGCCTTACAAGTGTGAGGAGTGTGGGAAAAGATTTACCCGAAGAGATACTCTGAAGACACACATGGGGGTTCACAGTGATACGAAGCCTTTTAAATGTGGTGAATGTGGGAAACAGTTTTCACAAGCAGGTAGTCTGCAGTCTCATATGCTGACTCACAGTGGAATCAAGCCTTACATGTGTGATGCCTGCGGGAAATCATTTACATTGAGAGATACTCTGAAAACACACATGAGGATTCACAGTGGTATCAAGCCTTTTAAGTGTGTTGAATGTGGGAAAGAGTATGCTCGAGCCGATAGCCTTAGGTCTCACAACCTGTGTCACAGTGGAGCCAAGCCATATGCGTGTAGTGAGTGTGGGAAAGCGTTTCCATTGAGAAATACTCTGAAGACACATATGAGGATTCACAGTGGTGTCAAGCCTTTTAAGTGTGGTGAATGTGGGAAGGAGTTTGCACTAGCAGCTACCCTGCGGACTCACATTCAGAGTCACAATAGTGTGAAGCCTTATGAGTGTAGTGAGTGTGGGAAAACATTTACACAAAGCAGGTATCTGAAGACACACTTGAGGATTCACAGTACTGTTAAACCTTTTAAGTGTGGTGAATGTGGGAAGGGGTTTGCACGAGCTGACAGACTACAGTCTCACGTGATGCATCACAGGGGAGTGAAGGCTTACAAGTGTGATGACTGTGGAAAGACATTTACACTGGGAAGTAATCTGAAGAGACACATGAGGATTCATAATGGAACCAAGTCTCAAGTATAGAGAGAGCAGGGACTTGTTAACACCAGTAAGGAAGCTTTTCACATTCAGGTAACTTGCAGTCAAGGAGGAGGAGGAAAGTGTTTGCAACATCATGAAGCATGACAATTCACCAGAAGAGGCTTCACAGTGGAATCCAGGTAACATTTATGGAATCAGAATTACCACATTATTTATGGGCTCATGCCCTAAAGTGAGGTGACAGTGGATGGAACAATCACAACATCAAGTTGTCTGAAGTCACACAGACATCATGGAGTCGTGCCCTGAAAGTGTGGTGAGACTTGGAGGAACATTCCCAGCATCAAGTTGTCCGAAGCAGTCAGAGAGCATCATCAAGTTATCCAGCCCCAGAAGTGTGCAGAGTGGCATCATCAGAGTAAAGTTAAGCCTCACTACTAAAGCTAATGGCATGAGTATTACCTTGGTCATGGGGACCTTGTCATAACTTCATCGGCCAGTGACAACTGTCAATAGGCCCGTAAGTAGGTCATGGCAATTCATGAGACCTTACATTATTTAGTACTTCAGGTGACAAACAACGTTTCATACCTTTTAGAATGGTCTTGGTTTTGCCAGTTTACAGTAAGGAACCGATAATCCTTGTTGGAATAACAAAATTCCAATCTAACTATCCCCATTTTAGCCAACTATTACGACTGTCAACAGCTGTGACGGCCAAGCATAGTAGTACACTTAGTCCAGTCTAGTAAAGTCATATTTGGTGGTCGTGTAATTTGGAACCAGAACCGGTTCTTGAACATATGCTTGTCACCGGAAATGTGGTACCAAAAGTAAGCTGGGCCCTGTCTCGCATATCACAAGTTAGC
Organism: Haliotis rubra; assembly: GCF_003918875.1. Lineage (NCBI taxonomy): Eukaryota > Metazoa > Mollusca > Gastropoda > Lepetellida > Haliotidae > Haliotis > Haliotis rubra. The sequence goes on along the minus strand of NW_025765023.1, from coordinate 47,328 downwards.
GCATGCAATGGGAGCTCGGAACCAGCTTAGTACTGGAAGTAGCGCCTCACGATACTTACGGGCCCTATCAGTAATTGTCCAATTTGGGAACCTCGCATTCTTTTAGGGGTCTGTATAATACAAGCAGCTGGCTTATTTTTAAAAATGGCACTGCAATTCAGTACTTGTCCAATTAGTGACCCTGGTATCATTAGGTGTCAAAACTTGCACTAAACTTAATCGCCAGAAACTTTTACTCAACAACTGACCGAAACTAAGTTGTCTCCTGGATCATTTACTAACCAGAATCCATTACATAGGTAGGCTTTATGACATTCAGTAGAATCAGTAACTGGCCTGGTGTTACGGGTCTGGGTGATAAATGCCCTTGAGCCAACATATCATTTTCAAGCTTAATATGACAAAAATGTCTGTACATGCTTCAAATATTCTTGATGACTGGTTCTACTTGCATATAGGTCTTTGTGGGCCATTCTATTCAATTTCTAACTTTGCTATTTGGTTGCTCAATGTCACGATGACATATGATATATATGATGAATATAGAAGTATGATGAATATAGAATAATATTGTTACGGTTTAAGAATCCCATGTGAACCAGCAAAATATAACACAGACAAGTCTAAACTATTCAATAATATATTGAGCAAACTATGAGCAAGATACAATGAATCACAATACAGACTTCTAGTACATGCAATTGAGTCACAAATATAAAATATCAACTCACCACGAGCCTTGGTAAATTACAGTGAGATCAGATATTCTAAATGAATGTAGTTCAATGTCAGTAAACAGGCACGCAGTGTCAGACAATGTTGACAGACAGACGAGGGTAGGTGACGGCAGAAAGATGCACACAACTCCAGTGATATGAAAAGTCCCATGTAATTCCATGTGTTAGTCCCCGTGTCAACACAACAACCAGCCTTTATATATACTGACACAGAGTCTTGAACATTCTTTATCCACTCAGAACTTTCTCGAAACATGTGGAACATACGACCAGGAGTCAAAACATAATATAGCCAAGGCAGGCAACTCTAGAGCAGCGCTATCATAAAGGCGTACCGCTAAAAATAGTATTGCCATTGAACATACATTGTATATGATGCGAAATGTGACCCACAGCCCACACTCAAAACTTAAAACATTGTGACTCATTACAGGTGGCGCTCATTAAGCATTTATGATCATATGTAGTCAATTAACATGATGCATTTAAGACAGTAAACTCAAAACCAAATTATAAATAACTATAAGTAACACGAGGTTGTGTCCAATTCAGCTGAATTCAAAAAATGGCTATATGGAATTAATGTGATTGGCATCACTATCGTGCCCAACATATTAATACACAATTAAAAGATAAATGGTAAGATGTGAAGTCACAAACCGGTTCTTGAAGATCGAGTTCAATTCAAAGAAAACGGTAAAAACACATATTCCTGTAAGTTTTTATTTTCCCTTGTATAAAGCACAGCCTGTAAGGCTGGTGACAAGCAGTAATGTGAAGATACGTGACATCAGCACTTCTGGGTCACGTGGGCTCAATGCGATGGCAATGGCGGTTCGCTCAGTTGGAACAACATCTAATTTCCCTGTCGAATGTAAAATGGCTCTCGTCCACTATATGTACCAGTGAGAACCAAAATTACAAGTTGAAAGTCTCTGTTTGATAATTGACCAACTCGTCTAAGTAATTTGTGAGTATGTTCTGTAGAACTGATGACATGGAATGATTTAGCATTGGATCGGAATCAATTTGAATTTGATAATTGTACTCCGTCGCGAACTATGGGATCAATTTTATATTCGTGTGTAGAATGAATGATAAATGTAAACCTCATGTTTCACACACAATGCATCAGCTTTTTGTTGACTATTACAATATGGAATGAAAAGCACTCTATTGCACTATTACTTGTCTGACCATGGCTAAATCAGTTATTTCTTGTGATATTTTCCAGACGTGTGTGAACTGTATGATAAACTGATCAGTTACTGCAGAGCATTGATCACAACAATAGTCATGTGTGGATGGAAAATGTTTCTTATACACATGAGAATCCAGTCAAGTAGAAAAACAAAACATTTAGCTGACCTTGTTACATTCTTGTACACAACAAACAGCACATATAGATAGACAACTTATATGTCTATACTCCTTTTCTACCAAGGCTAACTGTCCCGAATATTTGTCCTGCTAGTCCCGTCAAAAATTCACTTATCTAAAGCGTTGGGTAGTTATTCTATCTGTTAAGAAAGATGTATACACCTTTGGTAATCTGGATAGAATCACATTTAAGTCAGACATTCTTCTTAAACCTGGATGTATCTATTGATGATAGTTTTCTTTTAGGAACTTCGTCATCAGATATCACTATCGGATTGAATTCAGAATCCCATCGTGGTAGAATTATTGTTATGCATCCAGAATTTCTTCTTCTCTTACTACGACCTTTTAATATGATGATATGTATGGTAAACTGATGAGTTACTGCAGAGCATTGATCACAACAATAGTCATGTGTGGATGGAAAATGTTTCTGATACACAAGAGAATCCAGTCAAGTAGAAAAACAAAATATTAAGCTGACCTCGTTACGTTCTTGTACACAACAAACAGCACATAGACAGACAACTTATACGTCTATATGCCTGTTCCGCCAAGGCCAAAAACCTGTACACTTTCTTCCTGATGTTGTTTTAATTTTTGTAACGGCGCGAACGCATATTGTGGATCTGTCACTTCAGAAAAGTGTGACGCAAGCTCTTTCTCTGGAGTTGGCCAGTTACTGCCAAGATTATAAAATGGCTTACCATGACTACTTTGGAACACCACCAGTCATATTTTGTCATCGGAGATACCCGCCAAGCTGACATACTTGTCAAAAGACTATCCACTTTATTCTCGAAATGATTGATCAATATTGTTACACAGTCCACCATATATTCCCACAATAGTAGTCGTGCTGGACTAGTGTCCAAGGCCAGGACACTGCCTATTGTGTTACAAAAGTTCTGCCCTGTGAGGGAGATGCTCCTCCATCATGGTTCTTTATGAACAGCCCGTGACTCTTGAACAGACAGGGCAGAGCAAGAAGTAGAGTGCTTTGCTGCTCTCCCCTCTTTACCTGCCCTCTTGCCCTGGGGTCGCCATGTTTTCCAAGACAAACAGTAGACCCAGGGGCCATCAAATTTTCATTCCTCTCCACCTCCACAATCACATCTCTCACAGTTTGTCAACATTACAAGTGATGACTCGAATTAAAGTGGTTATGGGCTACATGGTATTTTAGACCCTTCATAGATGAACGTGAACTCTTGCATCTTTTTACAGGGCATGCAAATGTTTTGTGCACTCTTTTGTGCATCCGTGCCCAGTGCTCCTTGAACACCCGCCTTGATAGGAATTTCTTGGTGCCAGACAGGCAGGGCAGTCCATGTTTGGGATGAATTTTACAAACTTCTTCCCTGGCGCCCTCCTTGATCAGTTTCTTCCGTCACCAACTCCATAACTTCATCTTCCTCTACTCCTAGGTCTAAAATATCAGCCATTGTTGCAAATGCAAAGAAGTAACACTTACATTAGATTATATGTTGCAACTTATAACAGAGCTTATCACCTTTTCTTTATCTAGATACACTTATGAATTATGATTCATCATCAGCCTCCATAGCCAGAACTAGAGTAAAATCCATACCTAACAACAATATCTAGTACAGTGGAAACCTGATAAGTAAAATTTCAAGGGACTCGCCAAAATTGTTTACTTATCAGGTATTGTACTTATCCAAACTTATAAAAACCTGCAAATGACAACCATATGCATGTATATGTATGCATATGTAACAATGAACAACTTATCAGGGCTGGCCTCCAGTTGTCAGTGTATTGTCAACTGCTTGACACCAGCGAGCTGTAAGCAGGATGTTTGTTTGACTGGAGACTGACACGACTGCCCCTAATTTCCGATTATGTGGTGATCGCTAATTTAGTTATCCAGTCTCTTTTGTTAAGTAATTTACTTCCAGGGACCACGAGAAGACGTTTAGTTAAGCGGTATTGTTTACTTATCCGAGTTTAGTTAACCGGACTCTAATAGTGATAATTACTGATGAAATTTGCTGGGACCAAAGAAAAGTGTTTACTCATCAGGTCTGTTTAGTTAAGCGGTCTTTACTTAGGCGGTTTCCACTGTATATAGATTAGAAAGCCTACAGCAAGCCCAAATTTTAAATCTTCATCATTTAAAAGATAAGTCGTTTAACATTCAGTTTCTATGCTAAACTGCAACATTCAACTCACGTAAAACAAAAGGATAACAGGGTCTAGCAAAAGATAGGGAAACAAATAATTGTTTTCAGATTCATGTGGAAATAACAGTATGCTAACAGCATATGAGAATTACTGAGAGCATATGTGCTATTCCCTAGATTTGTTGACTGGTTGGCTAACTGTCCTGATATTTGTCCTGCTAGTCCCGTCAAAAATTCACTTATCAGAAAAGCGTTTGGTAGTTATTCTATCTGTTACGAAAGATGTATACACCTTTGGCAATCTGGATAGAATCACATTAAAGTCAGGCATTCTTCTTAAACCTGGATGTATCTATTGCATTCTCCTCTTACTATGACCTTTTAATATGACGATTACACTAACACTTAAAAGAGATTCAACATACTTAACTTAAAGGAGTAGTTCCCACTACTGGACATACACTCTGATTAAACATTTAATTACCAGAGTTCACTACGAGTATACCTCAGCTACTAAACAGATTTAGTTCTCCTCTGTAAATTGTGTTATAACAACAAGCAACATTGGCTGTGAATTATGATAGTCAATTCCAAGATGAAGATTACAGATGTTAGGAGGCAATTGGACTGACACATATGGTGTTTAACAACAGGACTCAACCATCTCAGTTGAAGTACATTTGGTCAGAGTCAGTTGGGATCGCCCCCGTTGGGGTTTTAATCCTGTTAAACCCACCACATTAATCTTCTTCCTCGTTCTAAGACTTTTATAACAGGAGGATCCTGCCCAGGATCTCAGGTCTGCAGGATTCAGGGGTTCAAATTCACAATGGCAGCAAAACACAGAAATTTGTAGACAAAATTAATTTATTTCTTTGTATTAATAAAAATTATAATACAAACTCAACAAATATTTAAGGTATAATCAACAACAATCAACAAAGTTATAAATAAGAAACCAGTAATTCCCCTATGATCTTAAGAAAAGGAAAAAACCCATTCGAAATTCCTATACTATTGCCACTGGTCTTAAAACAAATCTTGAATTCCTAGCCTTTCTCCTCTCTCTCCACCTACCCTGCCACTATCCACCCCCCAACCTTAGCATCTCTAAGGTTGGGTAGGGAATATGGCAGATGCTTTTATTTTATACAAGGAGATTGAGAGAAGTTTCATCCCATTCCCGTATTTTGGCCGTGTTGGTGACTGGACGAAAACGTTCCGAACAATACACTCTGTCGCAGCTTCACCTCGTCAGCTATCAAACTTATCTCGGAAAGAAAAAAGTTTGAGTGCCGGTTACGCTTCCGCTGGGACTTTGACATTGTTGTCGTCTGCAGGTGCGAGCAGGGGAGGTAATTCACATGGTAACTATAGGGACGCTTCCGTAACTCCAGCGCTGAAGAGTTCAGCCTTAGTTAAGGTTACGGCTAAGGTTCGAGTCCGAGTTAAGGTTGCCTTAAGGTTGTTTTGTGCAACGGGCATAACTTTTTCTAAAGGTTATCGTAACTCTAACCTTAGTGTTTAAGGTTGACCTTAGCTAAGGTTGTTTTGAACAATGAAACCCTGCCCACAGAAGCCTAAGCATGACTATTTTAGCCTAGTCTAGCCCCTTCCTAACAAAAGTCCCAACCCTGAAACACAAGCCCAATTTCTACTACCATTACATTCCCCCCTTTTTAAGATCTTTGAAAAGACAAAACAACGGGATTGAATTTTTCTTTTCTTTTTTCAAAGTCTCTTTTCATTATTTACCATGTCCACTCTTCAAATTCAGGAAAGATGTAGTCCTGGGCATAAGGCTGAACAAGGGTAGACAGGGACGGCATCCTTCTCACAATGCTGACACACCTGTGAGTTCCATCATACAGAGGTCTGACCTAAGTATCGCTGGGTGTCCCTAGACCAGACATAGGTATCAAAGGCTGCTCCTGTGCCATCCTTGCAATGAATTCCCTTGATAGTTGGGCCAGTTCCCTTGCTGTCAAGTGGCAATTGACGTCCACCTCTGACGTTTCCTTTTCCTCCAACTGGATTTTATGTTTTAGCCTCAGGTGACAATGGAAGTCTGCCCTCGTCTGAAATCTTCTTCCACATGATATGCATGAGAACAGTCGAACAAAATTATCTTTGTCCTGGTTTGATCTGATTTTTGTTTTTTATTTATTTTATTTTATTTATTTATTTTTTTTATCTCATTTTTTTGCTGTGATTTTGGATATCTATAAAAGTAAGACGAATCATGTCTAATAATGCGAGAAGTTGAAACAAAGCAATTTACATAATAAGGGAGAGAGTTGAAATAACACAATGCATGGATGGTCATAGAATATAATATTTACGTTTTCGATTAATTCCCCTCTTCAACAGAACGGACAGCATTTCATCCTCTGTCTCCTTTTACACTCCCCTAACAAGTAAAAGCTGTGTGAGTGAATTAATCCAAGCAAAGGCACAGGGTTATTTATACTGTACATAATACAATGCTCAAGATGTCAGATAAGGCGGTATGTATGTTGATAACCTGTGGTAGGGTTTCTGAAGGGTTGGCTTTGTTTTTGTAGTCAAGTACCACCTGCTTGAGTCAACCGAATAAATCACATCAAAGGTAGATGATGAGGTGATGGTGAACAGCAGCAAACAGTCGATTGTTCCCAAATGTAGATAATAAATTGGGCGTTGTGGACCCCAGACGAAGTATAAAGTTCAGGACTAACCTCTTGGTTGGCTCTTGAATGCTTGGCTGTTAGAGGTACCAGAGACCGATCTCCACCAGTATCGCATTAGAGAAATAAGTTGTTACTTTATGTGGATGTCTTGTCATGAATAACTCAAGTCCGTCTGAGTTGCTTCTACTTCTTGATAACACCGATATGGACACATATTACAGATAATAACTTCTCTGATTTCACAAGCACTATCTATATTTTTGGATTGAATACTATTAAATGTTAAAAGTCAATCGCTCTTAACAAACTAAGGTAGTAATAAATATTCATCGTCATCGTACAGTGACATTACAGTCGATATATATTGGTACTATCTTCAAAAATTATATTTATACAGTAAAGTGTAACAAAATCAATATCTCACCTGTCTAGTCGAACATCCATTTCAAGGCATCCATAAAGAAGTACTCCACAGGAACTTTATCAGCATACCTAACAAAACATGGATGCGTATTATCAGCTATGGAATGTCTTAAACCAGTAAAACGTTCATGCTCCGAGGTTATACGAATGTAGTTGTTATACAAATGGTTTTTCATAATCATTATCATATCATTGCCGAATATGATATCTCTCGAGTTGATAGGCGAATTCTTTATCTTGCGCAGAAAAAGTAGTCAAGTATCATGATTTGTATTGTTAGTGGGAAACTCCAAATACACCACAACCTGAAATTATTTCCAAGAAATAAATATGCTTCATTGCTGAGGTGCACAAGCCTATGATATCCAGTATCATATCATTGCCGAATATGATATCCCTCAGCAAGCAAGCAAGCAAGCATGTTCCACTTGTCATGGAGGAGGTTTCTGTACATCCTAGGGACTCGTCCTTGCAGGCCTTCCTCTAGGGTCATCGCAGCAAATTCCCACTAGAGTCGTCTCTCGTCTGGGTTGATGGTCTCCCAGCTCCTAGGAGGTCAAGTGATGCTCCTGGTTGGCGTCTCCTCCGGCTGTCACATGCTAATATCGCCCTCCATGAGGATAGAAAGGACATCATCCAGTACTTCAGTTGGTTCAGCAGGTAGCGATCTTGTTGGTATCAGCCTTCAAATTCTCGCCTCTTTCTTCCCATTCTTCTTCAGTCCTTGGGGCTCTTCCTTGGTCTTTGGCACCAGAGAAGAACATAACATGCTCTCTATGTAGCACAACGACAGCATTCAAGGTTATTGACAGAGCTAGCTGCCCTATTTGCATTTCTTCTGTTACAGATAGTGGCCTCATACCAGCCATTATCGTCTCTGGCAAATTCCTTAGTTGTAAAGCAAGATGGCTAAACAGAGCTTCCATATTTTATGTCATATTTTATAACTGATAAAGTCCTCACAAAAGTGCTTCGTTCTATCTTTTTTGTCTACCTCACCTATAGGGAAACTCCAGGGTGATCTTGATCTCTTTCTTGTCAACTACAACCCTGGGGAAACTCCAAGGGGACCTAGATCTTTTAATGGTCTTAGCATTCAACATGTTGTTTATGGCTTTGTTCCCCACTTTTTCTTTTCCCCTTTCCTAGTCTCAAGTTAAACCTAGCAGATCAGATCTGTTCGCGTATAGCACATGTAACAGCTGTATGTAGGTCTGGGCCGTTTTCCCTCAGTAAAGATTCGTTCTGTTGTACGCTTTTATCAAGCTTCTGTTTTACTGCCCTCAACAACATGAATGCATGTTGTGAGTACCTTACCTCAGAAAATCTCCTTTTTAGTTCATGGTTTAATTCCTACCACATTGCCTGATCATGATCTTGCAAATAATGATAGATAAAGTCACTAACTGCCCCTGAACCTGACTGATAGGCAACCAATTTTATTCTATCTTGATCTGCACACGTTTCTATGCTTTTTGCTCTTTCTCTACATTTTGTGGGTTCTCTCTCAAATGTTGTAGCATCCTCATGCATATTGCACATAATAATAATTATATAGATATTTTATCCGATGATTATATTGTAGATTAACAATCAATTTCTTGGAAACAACAACTCCCAGACTTTAATTTGCCTGTTACCTTTGTCCATGCTGATGAAACACTTTCCTTCTCAGTTGCATTCATCACTGCCGTCTATCCATGTCTCCCTCTGTTGTGAGCTATGTATAGCTGGTGTAGAGGGTTGAAGGAAGACAAATAAGGTCTTATTCTTGCTGGGTCAGTTTCCACATAATGTGGAATTAGCTTCAGATGATGTTACTTTAGAACATGGATATACAAAGCTGATGAAACACTTTGTTCTGATCCTTCTCAGCTGCAATCATTGCTGGTGTCTATTCATACCTACCTCTACTGTGAGGTGTGTGTAGCCAGTGTGGAGGGCATGAGATAAATAGGATAAGATAATTTTTTATTGCCTGTGAGTGAGCATAAATACATGTATTTCAAATAAATACATAAAAATGTGATCTTAACTACATACAAATGTACAAAAGCATGAGAATGGAGAACATTAATGGTTATTCAACAAAGAAATTGATAATGGTGCAACAGACATTTTATGATCAATTAATTTCTTTATCAAAAGATGAGAATAAATGGTGTTAAAGGTTTAGGAGAAATCTACAAACACAATTCTTACATAAGCAGCATGTTTTTCAAGATGTTGATATTCAGAGTTTAACAATGAAACAGTTGCATCTTCCACGCCTCGTCTCACTCTATATACGAATACCAAAGGATCTAAACGAGTATTGACATGATTTAGTATTAGATGATGTTACTCTAGGAAGTAGATATATAGCACTGATGAAACACTTTCTTCTGTTCCATCTCATATGCTTTCATCACTGGTGTCCAATCCATTTCTCCCTCTACTGTGATCTATGTATATCTGGTGTAGAGGGTTGAAGTAAAAAAGTGTCAGTATCCGTGGAATATTAAAAAACCTTAGATGATGTTACACAAGAAAGTTGATATGTAAAGCCATGAAACACTTGTGATCCAATTCAGCTGCCGTCATCACTGGTGTACAATCCATTTTTCCTACTGTGAGCTAAGTATAGCTGGTCTAGAGGGTTGAAGACAAAAAGTGTCAGTATCCGCGGAATATTAAAAAACCTTAGATGATGTTACACAAGAAAGTTGATATGTAAAGCCATGAAACACTTGTGATCCAATTCAGCTGCCGCCATCACTGGTGTACAATCCACCTGTCCTACTGTGAGCTATGTATAGCTGGTGTAGAGGGATGAAAACAGATAATGTCTTGTTCTTGTTGGATGACAGGATTTGCCAAATCTGAAATGTGCCTAATGGTGTGGTCCCAGTGGGGATCTCGGGAGCTGGACCAACTAAGTGTGAAAAGCTCTGAAGCCTTGTTGTACAGGAACTCATTCTGCTTGAGCCATTCGACCATATGGACTTCCTCCTCAGGTGTCAGTCTCCTATTCATCCTGTTCATGGCGCGCTTCTGTGGATAAAACCTAACACGGGATGCATATAGATCGTGATATAACGAAAATAGGTGACACTTGTGATTGACAAAGTTTACATGATGTTTTTAATTTCTTCTACTACATTTATTCAGATTTTTTGACACATCCCACTTCCCACTAAAATCCGAAATACTCCTTTATTTATAATAGCTGTGTCTTCATCTCTTCATGCTTTGAGGCGCAGTGGCACATTGTCCAGTTGTCTAAGTAGAGGATTCAGCTCGGAGTTTCTCATGATGGCAAGAGTTGTCATCATCTCTTCATGCTTCGAGGCGCTGTGGCACATCGTCCAGTTGTTGAAGTAGAGGATCCAGCTCGGAGTTTCTCATGGTGGCAAGAGTTGTAAAGCAAGATGGCTAAACAGAGCTTCCATATTTTATGCCATATTTTACAACTGATAAAGTGCACACAAAAGTGCTTCGTTCTATCTTTTTTGGTCTACCTCACCTATAGGGAAACTCCAGTGTGATCTTGATCTCTTTCTTGTCAACTACAACCCTGGGGAAACTCCAAGGGGACCTCGATCTTTTAATGGTCTTAGCATTCAACATGTTGTTTATGGCTTTGTTCCCCACTTTTCTTTTCCCCTTTCCTAGTATCCGCGGTGGGATATTCTTTCTATTGCGATGACTCTTGTTCCGAGTATGTTCAAGTACAACACAAGTCCGTCTGTGGGTCCACAACAGGGTTTATTTCTTGCACCAGTTACAGCTCTGATCTCAGGTCTCGACCCCCCCAGGCTTGCTGGCTCACAAGTATATATACACATACATACATTCCTGATTACATACATACATGATCCTTAAAAGGTTATACCCCTTGACCAGTAGTACCTCATCCGCGATCCTCCATGTTCCTACTGTAGTCGTCATCAGAGTTCTAAGAATACTCGTGTCCAACTCCCCTTTTTTGGACAATCGTCTATGGCCAGTGGTATATTCTGACCAGGTGAAAAGGTGTGTCCCCCCATCAGAGTGTTTGTCTGTGGGGGAGGCATCAGTGCTCTAAGAATACTTGCGTCTCTCACATCCCTTTTTGGACAGCCGTCTCTGGACAGTCTGTCTATTCTGGCCAGGTCAAAAGTGTATTCCCCCTCACCAGGGTGATTGCCTGAGGGGGGGGGAGGGTGTGAGGACTGTTACTGATAAGTGTTTCTTATAACATAGAACGGGCCTGTAAATATTGCCTATGATATACGGCCCCGCTATGCTTAAGGGCGCGACCTCGCGTCCTTAGTGAGATTGCAGATGAGGTACGATGGTTATGGTCATGATAAGTATACATAGGGGTGATATTAACGAATTATATATGTTGGATCGAAGACAGTCTACAATCGATCATGTGTGTGGACCACACTGTTATACATATCTGGCTATCTATACATATATGTTAAAACACATAATATACATCTATAAGGTGAAAAGGAAACAGTAGTAGTGGTGATATAACACATCAATATTATCGGTAGAATGATGGACAATATTTCGACGTCACGTCGGTTTACAATTGATAGTAAGATACACAATTACATAGATATAATTGATAACTAAATATTGGATCGTTGTAATGATGGTACAAAAGAACAATGTGTGCCCATCTTTACAAAATGATTAATAAACAAATCATAATAAATTGCTATAATGGGTACAATAATGGACAATATTTGACTTCACGTCACCTTTACAATCGTAAGTAAAGCACACATAGATATAAAGCAAAATATTAGGTACAATCGAACCAACTTTGCATAATGTTAGGTAAACAAAATCATAATCCTATACAATTGAGCATTTGACACTGTCGTAATTTGCCGTAGTCGTTATGATTGGAGCGAGGGTACAAACGTTGGGAATATCTAGGTGGGGGGCCTACTTGGTTGGACTGATCTACTGCCCTGATCGAGTAATATACATTGGCGTGTAGTATGTACAGGTTAGTAATGTAATGGGACCGAAGTATTCGTTTTAATTTCCTGGCTACTAGTTTGGAGATCGTGAGGTGGGGCGTGAGGGTAAAGGCGCGTTTGTGTGACACGGTTAATGAGAGCCAAGTTGTTCTTTGGCCAAGTAATCGCCAGTTGGTCCGAGAACAACCGATGCTTATCATTGATGACGACCGCCGAGGGTGAAAAATCGTGGTCAGAAAGGGAGAGAACAAGAGGTGGCGCACAAATCTCGGCGATTGTTAGGTGGACAGATTCGGTACCGGTTGAAAAACTTATGTGGAGTGTGGACATCACGCTAGTTTTGAGTTTGTATATGTATAAACTCAAAACGAGAACGATTATGAACATAAGAATTAGGACAACTATTTCAAGTTTAAGATAAGATTGAATCTTATCAAGTATGGAGGGGGTGGGATTTGCCGTTGAACCAGGTGTGGAGGGGGTCCATACTAAAATCTCAGGAGTTGTGGATATGGTCATTGCAGTGATACCTCGGGCTAGTAGTTGTACCCGTAGTAGGCCAATTCTACGATGCATAGTAAATAGGAGAAATCCAAATAAAGCTAATATTCCCCACATGGCCAAATTAAGATACGTAAAGGGGTCAGTCCAACTGAAGGTATTGGACTCTTCGTTTAGGGAACTTAAGAACAGCGGATCCGAGGGATCAGTATATATAATCTTATCTGCCTTTGCTTTGGCCACCACGTGTTTCAGATTTACACTTAGTTGGTGGTCCGTTTTAATAAGTTGTGAGAAAGTTGCGTTTGCTAAACGGAGGGGTGCGGTTTTATATTGAACCGGTTCCTGTGCTAACAAGGAGGGAATATTATTTTGGATTTGGGCTGTATCAAAGAAATGACGCAAGAAGCCAATGTTAACGGGGTATTCAATTTTTGTGGCGTTGTTATGGATACTGCAATCATTCAGACGTGGGGGAAGGGTTTTATTGCTGGCGTGTAGGGAGCATGAACAGTACATAGGGGCAAGACACAGGCTACATCCTTTGTGTGTGTGTACCTTTCTTCCACATCTGTAAGTGATATTAGGAACGTTTTTCACAATAACTTTACCTGATTTGAGTTCAAATATATCAGTCTTAGTGCCATTTGGTAGAAAATGAAAATTACACAATTTATGTACTAGGTCGATATCGTTCAGAAACAAAGCGAGCGTACAAGTCGGTGATTCAAACGTGGATTCTGGTGGAAGTATATCACAGTGTATATGTGACTGACCATTACATGCTGCATATTGTTCAGTCTGAAGTTCAACAAACTTTTTTACTGTCCATTGATACAGCGATGTAAGGAGCCACATTTCGAATCAATGTAGCGTGTGGGGAATCTACGTGAGTCGGTAGTGAAAACGTAGATGCCCTGTATACTCGCATGACGGTACTGTCTGATATTAAGGGTATTAAAAGAGTTACAAATACTATGTCCTTATGTCGGGCCAAATGGACGTCAACGTCTGTGTAATACATGGTGGCGTCCGTATAGCGGAGTTGAAAGTCAGGGTAGTTGTCAGCAAGGTTTTGCTGTATGGATGTGATTGTTGATAATAGTGTGTGGAATGGGACGACATTAGGGGACAAACGACCTCTTAATAGTTGAAAAATTCCTGACAGGAGAGACTGGGATTGGGAATGTACGACGGTTGCGAGTTGGTTTTCTCGAGCTACCATTAGGAGAAGTGTGGAGAAGAATTTTTCATACCACTTCACTTCTCGAAGGGTGAATGCCCCTGTTTGGACTATTTGTTTATGATTGTTCTCTATGAGTTTGACTATATTATCAAACCTGGTGTTTGTTTGCGTCATGTATGAAGCCATTTGGTGTTGGGAAGTGTTGAACCCAATGTCGCGTGCGTGCATATTTTGTGCTATTAGTCTAATGTGGTCAGTTACTATTTTTAGGTCGCGTTCGGTGGCTAACCCAAAGGCTCCTTTGGCTAGTTGTCCTAGCCATGGTAATAAGCTACGTGTTTTTCTTGTCCTCGAAGTTAATTCTGGGGTATCAGGGATGAGGTCTGTGATTAACTTAATTGTTTTTTACCAGGTCAGCGTTGGCGTGTGTGTGAATTGTATTTACAAAACTGAGTATTGTACTAACATGAAAGCGTGTGTTTCTGCAGGTAGTGTTGAGATGGGACATACAGGCTGGTAATTCATATGACAGGTTTCTTAAGTAAGGCTGTGGTAGGGTTAAGGCAAATGTGTGTGTCCATGACTCGTCAAATGCCGTTAGTTTCCCTTTCTCTGAGAAGAGTACACCGTAGTGTAGGCGGTCATGGTCCCGGCCGTATGTTGTACTGATCACAACGACCAGCAGCAACCAGGAACATATTGGTATATCGGTCATCACCCTGTGTAAAGATAAAGGTCGCTTTGTAAATCTACTAGTATTTTCCGTAATATCATTACTAGCCAAATATTAGGATGACCCTTTCTCTTTGACAACTTTAAAACCTGGGGGTGAATCATGACACATTCGCACTTGTTACTGCTGCGTAAACCACTCTTTCTCAACAATTACATTACATAAATTCCCATGACGTCAATGTACCATATCCATCTTTACTTCACTTCATTGTATTTCTCCACGGTTTGGCTGGCCCTTCACAACTACCGGGACTTGGGGAGGGAGGATGATCGCTCTATCCCCCTCCCATGGGTATCGAGCACGCCTGTGCGTCTGTCCGTGATCAAGGGACAGACAGACGGTGGAATCCATCAGCCACCCTGTCGCGATAGCGACATGACACCTGGTGTCCCTCCAGGGCCCCAGACAATGGCGTGATGGCTCTTTTGTCTCATGGTCGTCCTGTACCTGTTTCTTCACAGTTGACACCTACTCTACTCAACTCTTTGTTCTATTATACCTTCAATATAACACCTGGTGTCCCTCCAGGGCCCCAGACAATGGCGTGATGGCTCTTTTGTCTGTGGTTATCCTGTACCTGTTTGTACACAGTTGACACCAACACGAAACACAAACTACACAGCTCTTTCGTCCTGTCAATCATTCATACATGAATAAAATATATATATAATCTACAAAGGTGATGACCGATCTACTAAGAAAATGTGGTGTGGTTTCTGGTTTATATCTGTTTTCGTGTCGATGGGTGTCTGTAAATAACGGAGTCTGTACCTAATGTGCCATATCGTGAGTGTGTGATACTTACAGTATAGAATCACGCCTATATAATTGTTAGTTGGGCTGACATCGAAGTGGGGAGAATGGTTTAACTATGTCGGAAGTGTAGGTTTCCTGTCAGATTTGTTTCTTTGTTGTTTTTGTTTACTCTGTAATGTGCACCTTGCGTAGTAGTCTTCAACAATAAAAGAGGGGATTTGTGACTGGGAAACCCACTGTGGAGTAGGGTGTCCAACATATTTCACCTTGAAGTGTTGAATGCCGCCAATGCGTTTTGATGACAACACTTGTTCAATGAACGGTGCGTGGTCAACAGAGTCATCGACAGGCGGGTTTTGGATTGGGGTATTCCATCGCCTCTGTAAAACAGCAAGTGGAATGTCATCCTCAGGGTCCCAACTGCTATTTTGGGGCGTGGATATTGGAGCATTGCTCGAGGTACTATCATCATGTACATCCGCCTCATGGTTTCTGAGGGGGTCAGTTTGGGGGGCTAGTTCAAATGGGGAAGGCTGTGGGCGGCTGTCCTCACCCACGTACGGCTTTAAGCGATTTGCATGTATTGGTGCCTTTAGGGGCTTGTTTGTGAGGCATTGCCTAAGTAGGTAGTTCGGTGTTTCGTATGCAAAGACAATATAGTATGGTCCATCCCACTGTCGTTGTAATTTGCGACTGAGGTGGGGTTGAAGGTTTCCTTTCTTCAACCATACTTTCTGACCAACAGTGAATGTCGGAGTTTGGGCCTTTTTGTCATACCTTGCTTTGTAGGAATCTTGGGCAGCTTGGACATTCTGTTTGGCAATGTTTCGAGCCATTTCCAGATTATCTAGTAGTTCCCTAAGGTCCGTTCGGGTCTGACGAGGGAGTTTGTCCGGGATTGGTTGTAGTATATTGTCTATTGGCATACGAGGATCTCGCCCGAACAACATGAAATAAGGGGAATACCCTGTAGAATTAATGGCGGGGCTTAAACGATAACCAGCCATTATGCTTGGAAGAATGTAGGGCCACGCCTCCTTAGCATCCTCGCAATATGCTCTTATTGATTGTGAGATCACAGCATTCATGCGTTCGACTGCAGCGTTGCACTGAGCATGAAACGGTGATGTTTTGAGGCGTTTCACTCCCAGTATATGACACAGTTCTGTCATCAACTGTGATGTCATCTCTTTGCCTCTGTCTGTTAGGACTGCACGAGGGCACGAGTATCTGCAGATGATGTTGTCAAAGAAAACAGATGCAACTTCTTTGCTAACTTTAGACTTGAGGGGGAATGCTTCACACCAGCGGGATGCCGAATCAACACACACTAGTACGTACTGGTATCCCTCCACTGTTTTCGTAAGCTTGCCAATTAGGTCAATTGACCACCGGTCAAAGACATCAACGAACGGCAGGGGTCTAAGTGGAGCCGGGCGGTAATGGACATACCGTTTTGCTGCTTGGCAGTCAGTACATGAGCCGACCCACATCTTGACAAAGTTGTACATGCCAGGCCAATAGTACTTGAGCCGAATTGATGCATAACATCTATCGACGCCAAGGTGAGATGACAGAAAGCTATCATGATAAGCTTTCATTATGTCGTGATGTAATGACTTCGGGATGCATAACTGGCGGTAACACCGTTTTGGGTATCCCCCTTGGTCCTGTGGAGTGTAATGATGGATAAGCAAACCCTCGTCTAGAACGTAATCAGGGGCTTGTAGCAGCACACGGCGGGCTGTTTTGTCATCATCCGGGAGTACCTTATCCGTGAGATATCGGATGATGTCTGTAAATGCTTCATCTCGCTGTTGTAATGCAGCTAATTGTGCTCCTGATATGCCGACTGCTTTGCAGTAGTCTAATGGAGTTTGGTAAGGGTCAGCTGGTGTTTCCTCATTTGTCATTGGGTCAGTGTCAAGTGTAGTGATGGTATGTAGCCCCAGCGGGTTTTCATCATCATAGGGAACTGCCGCGGCGTATGACCGTCTGCTCATGCCATCAGCATTGCCATGTTTAGGGCCGGGGACATACCGAATGTCAAAATCGTACTGGCTCAGTAGGAGAGACCAGCGACCAAATTTCCGGTGGCATCCTTGATGGACCTCAGGAATTGAAGTGCTGAATGATCCGTAATGACAGTGAATTTATTGTATGCTAAATAGGATTTGAAATGTTTGATCCCCTCGACAATAGCCAAACATTCTTTTGAGTGACAGGGTAAAGTTTCTGTGCTTTATTGAGACTTTTGCCCCGAAAGCTACAGGGTGTTCCTGTTGGTCATTGTCAATCTGGGATAGTACCCAACCCATGCTACTGTCACATGCATCGCGACGCTAAGATGAAGGGTTTTGTGAAGTCTGGGTAAACCAGGACTGGAGCAGAGATAAGGGTTTGTTTCAACTCCAGGAATGCCTTTTCGGCCGTGTCAGTCCACGTGAAAGGAACATTCTTGTGGAGCAAGGCATGAAGGGGAGTAGCTATTGTAGCATAGCCCTTAATAAATTTGCGATAATAGGAAGTAAGACCAAGGAATGCTCGTAGTTCACTGACGTTTGTTGGGCGTGGGTAGGTTTTAACACTCTCCACTTTGGCGGGGTCAGTTGATACTCCTTGTTTGGAGATAACATGACCGAGATAAGGAATCTCTTTCACAGCAAACTGGCATTTTGATGGTTTGAGTTTTAACCCTGCCTCTCGAAATTTGTTGAACACTGCTTCTAAATGTTGAAGGTGTTCGTCAAATGATGAGCTATGAATTAGCAGGTCGTCCAGATATGTTAAGACATATTTGTAGGACATTCCCGAGAATAAGGAGGACATGATGAAGGAAAAACAACTTGGTGCATTGACCAGTCCAAAGGGCATGACTTTGAAATGAAACTGACCGTGACCAGGGGCAATAAAAGCTGTTTTCTCCCGACTATCCGGGGACATAGGAATCTGATGATATCCGCTCATCATGTCAAGCGATGTGAAAATCTGAGGATGGCTATATCCCAGTGACATGAGGGATTCATCAATATTCCCGATAGGATAGTGCTGGACACGGGATAATTTGTTCAGTTCTCTGAAGTCGATGCAAAAGCGTGTCTCTCCTGATTTCTTTTTAACTAACAGGACAGGGGCAGACCATGGGGAAAAGGAAGGCTCAATTATGTCATTGTCTAACATGTCCTTGATGTGTGTGGCCATTGCTTGTCTATGTTTGGGATGAACTGGGTAAGGACGTTTACGAACAGGATGGCTATCTCCGGTGTCTATGGAATGAGAGAACATGTGCGTCCTACCTAGTTCACTGATGTCTTTAGCGAAGCAGTCACGGTGTCTGCCAATGAATGATAACAAGGTGTGTTTCTGGTCGGTAGATAGGTCAGCTGAAGAAAGGTCAATGTCTAGTTCCAATGCTTGTTGAGTCCAGTCAGTAGTAGTTGAACTGTTAGTCGAAGAAACGTGATTGATTGTCTCTAACTGTTGATATGAGGCCTCTTTAAGTGGGCCCAAGTCAAAGTTTGGGTCAAGTGACTCAAACATAGCAACAGGTGTGTTTGCTGGCAAGGTAATTGTAGAGTTGGTAGGGTTGAGTAATCTATAGGGAACCTGAGAGTCCATACATTTCACTACACAGTGGATGCCTATGACCTGATGAGTTTGGGTCAAATTACTGACTGGCTGTAATGTACCAGGGGAATCCGTGGGGGTGGTAATTGGCATGTCTAAAACCAAACATACTTCTGACCTTGGAGGAATATTAACATGTGTGGAGCATCTGCCTAGGAGGCTATCTGTCCGGGGACTAAGGAATGGCGCCTCGGCTAGGCCATTGTAAAGGCAAAGTTTGTTGTTTGAATAATCTACTGAAGCTTCATGCTGTTTCAAAAAGTCAAGGCCGAGTAAAACATCTTGCTGTAGGCCATCCACTACATAAAACTTGTGGAGGAGTTTCAGGTGGGCAATGTACAAAACCAAGTCAACTGACCCAGGCACACTAAGCATTTTTCCATCTGGCCCTGCTAATTGGATGTCATCACTCGACGCGAGGGGGAATCTGTCTGACTCTCCCAAAGTGTGGAAATGGGATAGACCGATACAGCTCGCACTCGCCCCAGTATCTACAAGGGCATGGAAGGAGGTATTGTTAATGGTGACCAACACTGTACTGTGTTTCAGACAAATGTTGTTTATGGGTTTAGGTGTGGGCAGAGGGGGTGGGTTGTTGCTGTGTTACGTGCACAGTGTTCTTCTGGCATCATTGCCTATATGTAGATTGTAGGGGACACATGCGGATGAGGTGGCCCTGTTTGTTACATTTGTAACAACGGAGGTGTTGTGCCTTACATTCCTGAGGAGATGAATGGAATAAGCCACAGGCATGACAACGGAATTGTTTTGGAAAGGAATGGCTGGCGTTAGCTGCTGGAAATACCTGTTGATGGTAGGTAAGTTGTGGTTTATTCAGTATTGGGCTGGTCGAAGGGGAGCTTGAAATCGCCGATTGTGGTGGGCATAGTCTTTTGAGTGATAAGGAGTGTTAGAGTCCATGTAGTGGTCATATGGTTGGGGCGGTGGTCAGTGGTCACTGCATTTATGTGAGGTGATTTGAGGGCTTTACTGTTTCAGTTAGGGCAGTGATGGCCGACATCAATTGATCAGATTTAGGATCTGTTAATACTGACGTGGCGCCTCTGCTATTTCGGCACTGTTAATAACCTGTTCCAGTGAATCATGGGGTGAGTAAGTATAAACTGGCGAATATGGGGAAGAGCATTTCTGATTATTAAGTCCTGTATATACGGATCATCGTTCTTGTGGAGGAGTTCAGCTTCGCGTGTCGAATAGATTGTAAGAAAGTGGCTTAACGATTCGTCCGCCTTTGTTTACTGGATCAAGAGTGCATCTTGGCGAGTAAGGGAGAGTTATGGGGTTTGGTGCATAGCGTACCGTAAGAAGGCAGCTTTTAATTCAGGCCAAGACATGTGTGCAGTGTTTTGGTACCTTCATACCATTCCGCTGCCATTCCAGTCAAATAAAGGGGAAAATGTCCGATGGTCATCATCGGCATAATGCTGGGCTGATGCGAATTTCTCATAGCGACGGCCAAGCTGTTGTTGCCGCTATGGGATCTTTCCCATCGTATATAGGTAGGGGAACGCTGGAACAGTTAATTGCCCTTGACAATGTAGAGAGTATTGGTCTGGGACTGTTGAATGGGTGGTGGGCAGGGGATGAGCGAGGAGGGGCTGGGGAAGAAAAGAAGAAGGGTGTGTCTGAACACTGGGTTCATGGATATCAACTAATGGTAGATTGTGGGGAATGGGTTGAGTCATGGGTCTGGGGAGAGGGGTTTGTGTCTGCTCCTGTTTCATCGAATGTGACCCAGTTGGGTGAGAAGGGGTCTAGGGACGGCGAAGAACGCGATTTATAGGGGTTGCAGGTTGGGAAGGGCGATTTGGTGCATTAAGGGGTGCTTTGGTACTGAGTGTCTGAGTGTAGTATAGGGAGACGATCATCATCGGCGCTAGAGGTCTAAGTTTGTATACAGACATGGTATAAATATGAAAATGATACAAATAATTAACTGAGTAGGATGGAAAGCAAAATGGACACACAAAATGCTCACCAAGATATATAGCGTTGGAAAGTTCAGTTGATAAGTCAGCTCTTGGTGATCGTGTCACAGTTCACAGAAACAGGCGTTGGTAGTTGCACTGTCGTAGGTAGTAGACAAACAAGTGGTGAAGCGTTGATCTTGATGCTGTGAGGGGGGGGATGGTGATAGCGGAAGGTCGGCACTTCTGGTGGCGAGTAAGGAACTCTGGTCTTGAGATCGCAGGAAGGCACAGTGAACTTGTCCCCGATGACTTGAAGGTTATCACACTGGTCTTGAGCGGCAACGGAGGGCACAAGAGTTCGTCACTGATGATAGGGATAATTTTAGTTCTGCTGAAACACTGTAGAAACATACGATGATGGCCTGATGAGGTCTCCTATGAGGTCGAGCGTTGATGGAAGTAGTGCCAGTTATTGTGAATTGAAAGTTTGACCTAGGGCACAGGTAGTAGTATGACTAGAATATAGTGCTCTTGGTGGAAGTTTATAAACAGTCGGCAGGAATTTGAGGTGCTGGTTGTGGACCCCAGACGAAATTAATGAAGTAATAGGCGAACTAACCTCAGTTCTTGTTGCTGCGAGGTACTCTGCTTGTTGCGGCGAGGTACCCGGATTCTCCACCAATATATCCGCGGTGGGATATTCTTTCTATTGGCGATGACTCTTGTTCCGAGTATGTTCAAGTACAACACAAGTCCGTCTGTGGGTCCACAACAGGGTTTATTTCTTGCACCAGTTACAGCTCTGATCTCAGGTCTCACCCCCCAGGCTTGCTGGCTCACAAGTATATATACACATACATACATTCCTGATTACATACATACATGATCCTTAAAGGTTATACCCCTTGACCAGTAGTACCTCATCCGCGATCCTCCATGTTCCTACTGTAGTCGTCATCAGAGTTCTAAGAATACTGGTGTGTCCAACTCCCCTTTTGGACAATCGCCTATGGCCAGTGGTATATTCTGACCAGGTGAAGGTGTGTCCCCCATCAGAGTGTTTGTCTGTGGGGAGGCATCAGTGCTCTAAGAATACTTGCGCCTCTCACATCCCTTTTGGACAGCCGTCTCTGGACAGTCTGTCTATTCTGGCCAGGTCAAAAGTGTATTCCCCCTCACCAGGGTGATTGCCTGAGGGGGAGGTGTGAGGACTGTTACTGATAAGTGTTTCTTATAACATAGAACGGGCCTGTAAATATTGCCTATGATATCTGCCCCGCTATGCTTAAGGGCGACCTGCGTCCTTAGTGAGATTGCAGATGAGGTACGATGGTTATGGTCATGATAAGTATACATAGGGGTGATATTAACGAATTATATATGTTGGATCGAAGACAGTCTACGATCATGTGTGTGGACCACACTGTTATACATATCTGGCTATCTATACATATATGTTAAAACACATAATATACATCTATAAGGTGAAAAGGAAACAGTAGTAGTGGTGATATAACACATCAATATTATCGGTAGAATGATGGACAATATTTCGACGTCCACGTCGGTTTACAATTGATAGTAAGATACACAATTACATAGATATAATTGATAACTAAATATTGGATGGTTATGCGATGGTACAAAGAACAATGTGTGCCCATCTTTACAAAATGATTAATAAACAAATCATAATAAATTGCTATAATGGGTACAATAATGGACAATATTTGACTTCACGTCACCTTTACAATCGTAAGTAAAGCACACATAGATATAAAGCAAAATATTAGGTACAATCGAACCAACTTTGCATAATGTTAGGTAAAACAAAATCATAATCCTATACAATTGAGCATTTGACACTGTCGTAATTTGCCGTAGTCGCTATGATTGGGCGAGGGTACAAACGTTAGGGAATATCTAGGTGGGGGCCTACTTGGTTGGACTGATCTACTGCCCTGATCGAGTAATATACATTGGCGTGTAGTATGTACAGGTTAGTAATGTAATGGGACCCGAAGTATTCGCTTTAATTTCCTGGCTACTAGTTTGGAGATCGTGAGGTGGGACGGAGGGTAAAGCGTTTGTGTGACACGGTTAATGAGAGCCAAGTTGTTCTTTGGCCAAGTAATCGTCAGTTGGTCCGAGAACAACCGATGCTTATCATTGATGACGACCCGCCGAGGGTGAAAAATCGCGTGGTCAGAAAGGGAGAGAACAAGAGGTGGCGCACAAATCTCGGCGATTGTTAGGTGGACAGATTCGGTACCGGTTGAAAACTTATGTGGAGTGTGGACATCACGCTAGTTTTGAGTTTGTATATGTATAAACTCAAAGCGAGAACGATTATGAACATAAGAATTAGGACAACTATTTCAAGTTTAAGATAAGATTGAATCTTATCAAGTATGGAGGTGGGATTTGCCGTTGAACCAGGTGTGGAGGGTCCATACTAAAATCTCAGGAGTTGTGGATATGGTCATTGCAGTGATACCTCGGGCTAGTAGTTGTACCCGTAGTAGGCCAATTCTACGATGCATAGTAAATAGGAGAAATCCAAATAAAGCTAATATTCCCCACATGGCCAAATTAAGATACGAAAGGGGTCAGTCCAACTGAAGGTATTGGACTCTTCGTTTAGGGAACTTAAGAACAGCGGATCCGAGGGATCAGTATATATAATCTTATCTGCCTTTGCTTTGGCCACCACGTGTTTCAGATTTACACTTAGTTGGTGGTCCGTTTTAATAAGTTGTGAGAAAGTTGCGTTTGCTAAACGGAGGGTGCGGTTTTATATTGAACCGGTTCCTGTGCTAACAAGGAGGGAATATTATTTTGGATTTGGGCTGTATCAAAGAAATGACGCAAAGAAGCCAATGTTAACGGGGTATTCAATTTTGTGGCGTTGTTATGGATACTGCAATCATTCAGGCGTGGGGAAGGGTTTTATTGCTGGCGTGTAGGGAGCATGAACAGTACATAGGGGCAAGACACAGGCTACATCCTTTGTGTGTGTGTACCTTTCTTCCACATCTGTAAGTGATATTAGGAACGTTTTTCACAATAACTTTACCTGATTTGAGTTCAAATATATCAGTCTTAGTGCCATTTGGTAGAAAATGAAAATTACACAATTTATGTACTAGGTCGATATCGTTCAGAAACAAAGCGAGCGTACAAGTCGGTGATTCAAACGTGGATTCTGGTGGAAGTATATCACAGTGTATATGTGACTGACCATTACATGCTGCATATTGTTCAGTCTGAAGTTCAACAAACTTTTTACTGTCCATTGATACAGCGATGTAAGGAGCCACATTTCGAATCAATGTAGCGTGTGGGGAATCTCACGTGAGTCGGTAGTGAAAAACGTAGATGCCCTGTATACTCGCATGACGGTACTGTCTGATATTAAGGGTATTAAAAGAGTTACAAATACTATGTCCTTATGTCGGGCCAAATGGACGCCAACGCCTGTGTAATACATGGTGGCGTCCGTATGGCGGAGTTGAAAGTCAGGGTAGTTGTCAGCAAGGTTTTGCTGTATGGATGTGATTGTTGATAATAGTGTGTGGAATGGGACGACATTATTAGGGACAAACGACCTCTTAATAGTTGAAAAATTCCTGACAGGAGAGACTGGGATTGGGAATGTCACGGCGGTTGCGAAGTTGGTTTTCTCGAGCTACCATTAGGAGAAGTGTGGAGAAGAATTTTTCATACCACTTCACTTCTCGAAGGGTGAATGCCCCTGTTTGGACTATTTGTTTATGATTGTTCTCTATGAGTTTGACTATATTATCAAACCTGGTGTTTGTTTTGCGTCATGTATGAAGCCATTTGGTGTTGGGAAGTGTTGAACCCAATGTCGTGTCGTGCATATTTTGTGCTATTAGTCTAATGTGGTCAGTTACTATTTTTAGGTGCGCTCGGTGGCTAACCCAAAGGCTCCTTTGGCTAGTTGTCCTAGCCATGGTAATAAGCTACGTGTTTTCTTGTCCTCGAAGTTAATTCTGGGGTATCAGGGATGAGGTCTGTGATTAACTTAATTGTTTTACCAGGTCAGCGCTTGGCAGGTGTGTGAATTGTATTTACAAAACTGAGTATTGTACTAACATGAAAGCGTGTGTTTCTGCAGGTAGTGTTGAGATGGGACATACAGGCTGGTAATTCATATGACAGGTTTCTTAAGTAAGGCTGTGGTAGGGTTAAGGCAAATGTGTGTGTCCATGACTCGTCAAATGCCGTTAGTTTCCCTTTCTCTGAGAAGAGTACACCGTAGTGTAGGCGGTCATGGTCCCGCCGTATATGTTGTACTGATCACAAAACGACCAGCAGCAACCAGGAACATATTGGTATATCGGTCATCACCCTGTGTAAAGATAAAGGTCGCTTTTGTAAATCTACTAGTATTTTCCGTAATATCATTACTAGCCAAATATTAGGATGACCCTTTCTCTTTGACAACTTTAAAACCTGGGGGTGAATCATGACACATTACGACTTGTTACTGCTGCGTAAACCACTCTTTCTCAACAATTACATTACATAAATTCCCATGACGTCAATGTACCATATCCATCTTTACTTCACTTCATTGTATTTCTCCACGGGTTTGGCTGGCCCTTCACAACTACCGGGACTTGGGGAGGGAGGATGATCGCTCTATCCCCTCCCATGGGTATCGAGCACGCCTGTGCAATAGTCTGTCCGTGATCAAGGGACAGACAGGCGGTGGAATCCATCAGCCACCCTGTCGCATAGCGACATGACACCTGGTGTCCTCCAGGGCCCCAGACAATGGCGTGATGGCTCTTTTGTCTCTTGGGTCGTCCTGTACCTGTTTCTTCACAGTTGACACCTACTCTACTCAACTCTTTGTTCTATTATACCTTCAATATAACACCTGGTGTCCCTCCAGGGCCCCAGACAATGGCGTGATGGCTCTTTGTCTGTGGTTATCCTGTACCTGTTTGTACACAGTTGACACCAACCTGCGAAACACAAACTACACAGCTCTTTCGTCCTGTCAATCATTCATACATGAATAAAATATATATATAATCTACAAAGGTGATGACCGATCTACTAAGAAAATGTGGTGTGGTTTCTGGTTTATATCTGTTTTCTCGTGTCGATGGGTGTCTGTAAATAACGGAGTCTGTACCTAATGTGCCATATCGTGAGTGTGTGATACTTACAGTATAGAATCACTATATAATTGTTAGTTGGGCTGACATCGAAGTGGGGAGAATGGTTTAACTATGTCGGAAGTGTAGGTTTCCTGTCAGATTTGTTTCTTTGTTGTTTTTGTTTACTCTGTAATGTGCACCTTGCGTAGTAGTCTTCAACAATAAAAGAGGGGATTTGTGACTGGGAAACCCACTGTGGAGTAGGGTGTCCAACATATTTCACCTTGAAGTGTTGAATGCCGCCAATGCGTTTTGATGACAACACTTGTTCAATGAACGGTGCGTGGTCAACAGAGTCATCGACAGGCGGGTTTTGGATTGGGGTATTCCATCGCCTCTGTAAAACAGCAAGTGGAATGTCATCCTCAGGGTCCCAACTGCTATTTTGGGGCGTGGATATTGGAGCATTGCTCGAGGTACTATCATCATGTACATCCGCCTCATGGTTTCTGAGGGGGTCAGTTTGGGGGGCTAGTTCAAATGGGGAAGGCTGTGGGCGGCTGTCCTCACCCACGTACGGCTTTAAGCGATTTGCATGTATTGGTGCCTTTAGGGGCTTGTTTGTGAGGCATTGCCTAAGTAGGTAGTTCGGTGTTTCGTATGCAAAGACAATATAGTATGGTCCATCCCACTGTCGTTGTAATTTGCGACTGAGGTGGGGTTGAAGGTTTCCTTTCTTCAACCATACTTTCTGACCAACAGTGAATGTCGGAGTTTGGGCCTTTTTGTCATACCTTGCTTTGTAGGAATCTTGGGCAGCTTGGACATTCTGTTTGGCAATGTTTCAGCCATTTCCAGATTATCTAGTAGTTCCTAAGGTCCGTTCGGGGTCTGACGAGGGAGTTTGTCCGGGATTGGTTGTAGTATATTGTCTATTGGCATACGAGGATCTCACCGAACAACATGAAATAAGGGGAATACCCTGTAGAATTAATGGCGGGGGCTTAAGCGATAACCAGCCATTATGCTTGGAAGAATGTAGGGCCACGCCTCCTTAGCATCCCTCGCAATATGCTCTTATTGATTGTGAGATCACAGCATTCATCGCTCGACTGCAGCGTTGCACTGAGCATGAAACGGTGATGTTTTGAAGCGTTTCACTCCCAGTATATGACACAGTTCTGTCATCAACTGTGATGTCATCTCTTTGCCTCTGTCTGTTAGGGACTGCACGAGGGCACGAGTATCTGCAGATGATGTTGTCAAAGAAAACAGATGCAACTTCTTTGCTAACTTTAGACTTGAGGGGGAATGCTTCACACCAGCGGGATGCCGAATCAACACACACTAGTACGTACTGGTATCCCTCCACTGTTTTCGTAAGCTTGCCAATTAGGTCAATTGACCACCGGTCAAAGACATCAACGAACGGCAGGGGTCTAAGTGGAGCCGGGCGGTAATGGACATACCGTTTTGCTGCTTGGCAGTCAGTACATGAGCCGACCCACATCTTGACAAAGTTGTACATGCCAGGCCAATAGTACTTGAGCGAATTGATGCATAACATCTATCGGCGCCAAAGGTGAGATGACAGAAAGCTATCATGATAAGCTTTCATTATGTCGTGATGTAATGACTTCGGGATGCATAACTGGCGGTAACACCGTTTTGGGTATCCCCCTTGGTCCTGTGGAGTGTAATGATGGATAAGCAAACCCTCGTCTAGAACGTAATCAGGGGCTTGTAGCAGCACACGGCGGGCTGTTTTGTCATCATCGAGGGAGTACCTTATCCGTGAGATATCGGATGATGTCTGTAAATGCTTCATCTACGCTGTTGTAATGCAGCTAATTGTGCTCCTGATATGCCGACTGCTTTGCAGTAGTCTAATGGAGTTTGGTAAGGGTCAGCTGGTGTTTCCTCATTTGTCATTGGGTCAGTGTCAAAGTGTAGTGATGGTATGTAGCCCCAGCGGGTTTCATCATCATAGGGAACTGCAGCGCGCATGACCGTCTGCTCATGCCATCAGCATTGCCATGTTTAGGGGCCGGGGACATACCGAATGTCAAAATCGTTACTGGCTCAGTAGGAGAGACCAGCGACCAAATTTCCGGTGGCATCCTTGATGGACCTCAGGAATTGAAGTGCTGAATGATCCGTAATGACAGTGAATTTATTGTATGCTAAATAGGATTTGAAATGTTTGATCCCCTCGACAATAGCCAAACATTCTTTTTGAGTGACAGGGTAAAAGTTTCTGTGCTTTATTGAGACTTTTGCCCCGAAAGCTACAGGGTGTTCCTGTTGGTCATTGTCAATCTGGGATAGTACCCAACCCATGCTACTGTCACATGCATCGCATGCGCTAAGATGAAGGGTTTTGTGAAGTCTGGGTAAACCAGGACTGGAGCAGAGATAAGGGGTTTGTTTCAACTCCAGGAATGCCTTTTAGGCCGTGTCAGTCCACGAAAAGGAACATTCTTGTGGAGCAAGGCATGAAGGGGTAGCTATTGTAGCATAGCCCTTAATAAATTTGGCGATAATAGGAAGTAAGACCAAGGAATGCTCGTAGTTCACTGGCGTTTGTTGGAAGTGGGTAGGTTTTAACACTCTCCACTTTGGCGGGGTCAGTTGATACTCCTTGTTTGGAGATAACATGACCGAGATAAGGAATCTCTTTCACAGCAAACTGGCATTTTGATGGTTTGAGTTTTAACCCTGCCTCTCGAAATTTGTTGAACACTGCTTCTAAATGTTGAAGGTGTTAAGTCAAATGATGAGCTATGAATTAGCAGGTCGTCCAGATATGTTAAGACATATTTGTAGGACATTCCCAGAATAAGGAGGACATGATGAAGGAAAAACAACTTGGTGCATTGACCAGTCCAAAGGGCATGACTTTGAAATGAAACTGACCGTGACCAGGGGCAATAAAGCTGTTTTCTCCGACTATCCGGGGACATAGGAATCTGATGATATCCGCTCATCATGTCAAGCGATGTGAAAATCTGAGGATGGCTATATCCCAGTGACATGAGGGATTCATCAATATTCCCGATAGGATAGTGCTGGACACGGATAATTTGTTCAGTTCTCTGAAGTCGATGCAAAAGCGTGTCTCTCCTGATTTCTTTTTTAACTAACAGGACAGGGGCAGACCATGGGGAAAAGGGAAGGCTCAATTATGTCATTGTCTAACATGTCCTTGATGTGTGTGGCCATTGCTTGTCTATGTTTGGGATGAACTGGAGTAAGGGCGCTTCACGAACAGGATGGCTATCTCCGGTGTCTATGGAATGAGAGAACATAAAAGTCCCTACCTAGTTCACTGATGTCTTTAGCGAAGCAGTCACGGTGTCTGCCAATGAATGATAACAAGGTGTGTTTCTGGTCGGTAGATAGGTCAGCTGAAGAAAAAGGTCAATGTCTAGTTCCAATGCTTGTTGAGTCCAGTCAGTAGTAGTTGAACTGTTAGTCAAGAAACGTGATTGATTGTCTCTAACTGTTGATATGAGGCCTCTTTAAGTGGGCCCAAGTCAAAGTTTGGGTCAAGTGACTCAAACATAGCAACAGGTGTGTTTGCTGGCAAGGTAATTGTAGAGTTGGTAGGGTTGAGTAATCTATAGGGAACCTGAGAGTCCATACATTTCACTACACAGTGGATGCCTATGACCTGATGAGTTTGGGTCAAATTACTGACTGGCTGTAATGTACCAGGGGAATCCGTGGGGGTGGTAATTGGCATGTCTAAAACCAAACATACTTCTGACCTTGGAGGAATATTAACATGTGTGGAGCATCTGCCTAGGAGGCTATCTGTCCGGGACTAAGGAATGGCTTCGGCTAGGCCATTGTAAAGGCAAAGTTTGTTGTTTGAATAATCTACTGAAGCTTCATGCTGTTTCAAAAAAGTCAAGGCCGAGTAAAACATCTCTTGCTGTAGGCCATCCACTACATAAAACTTGTGGAGGAGTTTCAGGTGGGCAATGTACAAAACCAAGTCAACTGACCCAGGCACACTAAGCATTTTTCCATCTGGCCCTGCTAATTGGATGTCATCACTCGCCAGGGGAATCTGTCTGACTCTCCCAAAGTGTGGAAATGGGATAGACCGATACAGCTCGCGACTCGCCAGTGCATCTACAAGGGCATGGAAGGAGGTATTGTTAATGGTGACCAACACTGTACTGTGTTTCAGACAAATGTTGTTTATGGGTTTAGGTGTGGGCAGAGGGTGGGTTGTTGCTGTGTTAGTGCACAGTGTTCTTCTGGCATCATTGCCTATATGTAGATTGTAGGGGACACACGCGGATGAGGTGGCCCTGTTTGTTACATTTGTAACAACGGAGGTGTTATTGCCTTATACATTCCTGAGGAGATGAATGGAATAAGCCACAGGCATGACAACGGAATTGTTTTGGAAAGGAAATGGCTGGCGCTTAGCTGCTGGAAATACCTGTTGATGGTAGGTAAGTTGTGGTTTATTCAGTATTGGTGGTCGAAAGGGAGCTTGAAATCGTCGATTGTGGTGGGCATAGTCTTTGAGTGATAAGGAGTGTTAGAGTCCATGTAGTGGTCATATGGTTGGGGGCGGTGGTCAGTGTGTCACTGCATTTATGTGAGGTGATTTGAGGGCTTACTGTTTCCAGTTAGGGCAGTGATGGCCGACATCAATTGATCAGATTTAGGATCTGTTAATACTGACGTTATGCCTGCTATTTCGGCACTGTTAATAACCTGTTCCAGTGAATCATGGGGGTGAGTAAGTATAAACTGGCTTAATATGGGGAAGAGCATTTCTGATTATTAAGTCCTGTATATACGGATCATCGCTCTTGTGGAGGAGTTCAGCTTCGTGGTCTTAATAGATTGTAAGAAAGTGGCTTAACGATTCGTCCGCCTTTGCTTCACGGATCAAGAGTGCATCTTGGCGAAAGTAAGGAGAGTTATGGGGTTTGGTGCATAGCCGTAAGAAGGCAGCTTTTAATTCAGGCCAAGACATGTGTGCAGTGTTTTGGTACCTTCATACCATTCCGCTGCCATTCCAGTCAAATAAAGGGGAAAATGTCCCGATGGTCATCATCGGCATAATGCTGGGCTGATGCTAATTTCTCATAGCGCACGGGCAAGCTGTTGCCGCTATGGGATCTTTCCCATCGCATACATGGTAGGGGGAACGCTGGAACAGTTAATTGCCCTTGACAATGTAGAGAGTATTGGTCTGGGACTGTTGAATGGGTGGTGGGCAGGGGATGAGCTTGGAGGGGCTGGGGAAGAAAAAGAAGAAGGGTGTGTCTGAACACTGGGTTCATGGATATCAACTAATGGTAGATTGTGGGGAATGGGTTGAGTCGCGGTCTGGGAGAGGGGGTTTGTGTCTGCTCCTGTTTCATCGAATGTGACCCAGTTGGGTGAGAAGGGGTCTAGGGACGCCGAAGAACGATTTATAGGGGTTGCAGGTTGGGAAGGGCGATTTCTATGCATTAAGGGGGGTGCTTTGGTACTGAGTGTCTGAGTGTAGTATAGGAGACGATCATCGGCGCTTAGGAGGTCTAAGTTTGTATACAGACATGGTATAAATATGAAAATGATACAAAATAATTAACTGAGTAGGATGGAAAGCAAAATGGACACACAAAAATGCTCACCAAGATATATAGCGTTGGAAAGTTCAGTTGATAAGTCAGCTCTTGGTGATCGTGTGTCACAGTTCACAGAAACAGGCGCTGGTGGAAGTTGCAATCAACTGTCGTGAGGTAGTAGACAAACAAGTGGTGAAGCGCTGATCTTGATGCTGTGGGAGGGGGTGGTGATAGCGAAGGTCGGCACTTCTGGTGGCGGTAAGGAACTCTGGTCTTGAGATCGCAGGAAGGCACAGTGAACTTGTCCCCGATGACTTGAAGGTTATCACACTGGTCTTGGAGCGCAAACGGAGGGCACAAGAGTTCGCCACTGATGATAGGGATAATTTTAGTTCTGCTGAAACACTGTAGAAACATAATGATGATGGCCTGATGAGGTCTCCTATGAGGTCGAAGCGCTGATGGAAGTAGTGCCAGTTATTGTGAATTGAAAGTTTGACCTAGGGCGCACAGGTAGTAGTATGACTAGAATATAGTGCTCTTGGTGGAAGCTTATAAACAGTCGGCAGGAATTTGAGGTGCTGGCTTGTGGACCCCAGACCTAAATTAATGAAGTAATAGGCTTAACTAACCTCAGTTCTTGTTGCTGCGAGGTACTCTCTGCTTGTTGCGGGGCGCAGGTACCCGGATTCTCCACCAATATATCCGCTGTGGGATATTCTTTCATTATGCGATGACTCTTTGTTCCGGTGTATGTTCAAGTACAACACAAGTCCTGCCTGTGGGTCCACAACAGGGTTTATTTCTTTGCACCAGTTACAGCTCTGATCTCAGGTCTCGGAATTCCCCCAGGCTTGCTGGCTCACAAGTATATATATACACATACATACATTCCTGATTACATACATACATGATCCTTAAAAGGTTATACCCCTTGACCAGTAGTACCTCATCCCCATGATCCTCCATGTTCCTACTGTAGTCGTCATCAGAGTTCTAAGAATTACCTGTCCAACTCCCCTTTTGGACAATCGCCTATGGCCAGTGGTATATTCTGACCAGGTGAAAGGTGTGTCCCCCATCAGAGTGTTTGTCTGTGGGGAGGCATCGTGCTCTAAGAATACTTAAGCCCTCACATCCCTTTTGGACAGCCGCTCTGGACAGTCTGTCTATTCTGGCCAGGTCAGTGTATTCCCCTCACCAGGGTGATTGCCTGAGGGGGAGGGTGTGAGGACTGTTACTGATAAGTGTTTCTTATAACATAGAACGGGCCTGTAAATATTGCCTATGATACTAGTCTCAAGTTAAACCTAGCAGATCAGATCTGTTCGTATAGCATATGTAAGCAGCTGTATGTAGGTTCAAATGCTTTCCTCATGACTTTCATTTTAAGGCCAGCCCATGTGTGAAGAATTCCACCAACTGGCTTACTACTAAGGGCACCGCTCCCTCTCTCTACCAAGTCCTTTGTATGCTTCTTCAGTAAAGATTCGCTCTGTTGTAATGCTTTTATCAAGCTTCAGTTTTACTGGTCTCAACAACAACATGAATGCATGTTGTGAGTACCTTTACCCTCAGAAAATCTCCTATTTAGTTCATGGTTTAATTCCTACCACATTGCCTGATCATGATCTTGCAAATAATGATAGATAAAGTGACTAACTGCCCTGAACGGACTGATAGGCAACAAATTTTATTCTCTCTTGATCTGCACACGCTTCTATGCTTTTGCTCTTCTCTACATTTTGTGGTTCTCTCTCAAATGTTGTAGCATCCTCATGCATATTGCACATAATAATAATTATATAGATATTTTATCTGATGATTATATTGTAGATTAACAATCAATTTCTAGGAAACAACAACTCCAAGATTTTAATTTGCCTGTTACCTTTGTCCATGCTGATGAAACTTTCCTTCTTGAGCTGCATCTCATCACTGCCGTCTCATCCATGTCTCCCTCTGTTGTGAGCTATGTGTATAGCTGGTGTAGAGGGTTGAAGGAAGACAAATAAGGTCTTATTCTTTTGGGTCAGTTTCACATAATGTGGAATTAGCTTCAGATGATGTTACTTTTAGAACATGGATATACAAAAGCTGATGAAACACTTAGTTCTGATCCTTCTCAGCTGCAATCATTGCTGGTGTCTATTCATACCTACCTCTACTGTGAGGTGTGTGTAGCCAGTGGAGGGTAAGGAGATAAATAAGATAATTCTTTATTGCCTGTGAGTGAG
The DNA here is from genome assembly GCF_003918875.1 of Haliotis rubra. Classification (NCBI taxonomy): domain Eukaryota; kingdom Metazoa; phylum Mollusca; class Gastropoda; order Lepetellida; family Haliotidae; genus Haliotis; species Haliotis rubra. Next base: position 13,317 of record NW_025765023.1, on the reverse strand, counting down.
CATAAATACATGTATTTCAAATAAATACATAAAAATGTGGATCATAATTACATACAAATATACAAAAGCATGAGAATGGAGAACATAATGGTTATTCAACAAAGAAATTGATAATGGTGCAAAAGACATTTTATGATCAATTAATTTCTTTATCAAAAGATGAGGATAAATGGTGTTAAAGGTTTAGGAGAAATCTACAAACACAATTCTTACATAAGCAGCATGTTTTTCAAGATGTTGATATTCAGAGTTTAACAATGAAAACAGTTGCATCCTCCACTGCGCTCCCACTCTATATACTTAATATCAAAGGATCTAAACGAAGTATTGACATGATTTAGTATTAGATGATGTTACTCTAGGAAGTAGATATATAGCACTGATGAAACACTTTCTTCTGTTCCATCTCATCTGCTTTCATCACTGGTGTCCAATCCATTTCTCCCCCTACTGTGATCTATGTATATCTGGTGTAGAGGGTTGAAGTAAAAAAGTGTCAGTATCCGTGGAATATTAATAAACCTTAGATGATGTTACACAAGAAAGTTGATATGTAAAGCCATGAAACACTTGTGATCCATGACAGCTGCCGTCATCACTGGTGTACAATCCATGTTTCCTACTGTGAGCTATGTATAGCTGGTGTAGAGGGTTGAAAACAAAAAGTGTCAGTATCCGCGGAATATTAAAAAACCTTAGATGATGTTACACAAGAAAGTTGATATGTAAAACTGATTAAACACTTATGATCCAATTCAGCTGCCGCCATCACTGGTGTACAATCCACCTGTCCTACTGTGAGCTATGTATAGCTGGTGTAGAGGGATGAAAACAGATAATGTCTTGTTCTTGCTGGATGACAGGATTTACCAAATCTGAAATGTGCCTAATGGTGTGGTCCCAGTGGGGATCTCGGGAGCTGGACCAACTAAGTGTGAAAAGCTCGGGATGCATATAACCCTGTGTACCCTGAATCACATAGCTACAACTTATAATATGTTCCCTTAAAGGTGACTCCAAATATGTGAACTTCAGAACCAGGTAAATGTCTATGATGCTGTTATTCCATTATTTGCTTTAATATTTAAAAATATGGATGGACAATTGCAGATAGATAGTGATATAACGAAAATAGGTGACACTTATGATTGACCAAGTTTATACATGATGTTTTAATACTTTTACTACATTTATTCAGATTTTATGACACATCCCACTTCCCACTAAAATCCAAATACCCTTTTATTTATAATAGCTGTGTCTTCATCTGTTCATGCTTCAACACGAGCGCACATCGATTCCAGTTGTTGAAGTAGAGGATCCAGCTCGAGTTTCTATGGTGGCAAGAGTTGTCATCATCTGCACTTTGTCTGGCTGCAGTTGGGGGCAGGTCATTTTCTTTCTCTGCACGCGTAAGCACCATCACGAGGAACTTGTACTGGTACAGTCGCATCTTGTGGATTTCATTTAGCTCGACTTTAGCGCCTCCAGTGCCTGGGAAGTCACAGGAAGTTATACCTGTCTAATAAGTCCTGCCTGCTGAAGTTGGCATGCACATACGAACCTCTTTTCAAATTTCATTGCTGCTAATTCCCAATTTAACAGCTTCCTATCTGCTGTCATGGCTGTCCATCCCTTTGGAGGATGGAGGTTCTGCCAAGGCAAAGAAGACTTCCCGCCTGGTCCATTCACTCCTTGCTAGGGGAAACTGGGGCATAGCTACTGTCTTCAGCAGGTCCTCTGCCCGCTTCATGATGCTTGGACTGTGGCCTATGGATGCTGATGTCAGCACTGAGGATGCTGAGGTACTGCACTGTGTTTTCTTGCTCGTGAGTAGTACTCTCCTGAGAATGACGCTTTAGGGCGGACAAATGGTGGAAGATTTAGATGGCTAGGAGTATGCCCGCTAATATCTGATAACTTGATCTCGGAAGTCTATCTGTTGGTTACAGCCTTCCAAGATCCAAGGAAGGTGGGTGAGATCTACTGAGCAGCTGCATCTGATGGCCGCCAGTGGCTTTCCCCTTCCAACTAGCTGGAATAACTTCCTTGCAAGGGCTTCTCAATTGACTTATCCTTCAGTAGTTTGGAGACAAGTCAAGTTGTGTCCAGCTGAGAAGAGTGCCTGTAATTTGAAATCCAGTGTTATGCAATGTGGATATAGAAAAACTGATAAAACATGTTCTTCTGATCCAGCTCTTCTGCTTTCATCACTGGTGTGAGCTATGTATAGCTGGTGTTAGAGGGTCAAAGACAAATAATATCTTGTGCTTGTTGGGTCAGTATGGTGACACTCACGGTAGAATATGGATGTAAAAAATGATGAAACACTTTTTCTGGTCCATTCTCAGCTGCAACCATTACCGTGTGCATCCATACCCACCTCTGCAGTGTGCTATGTATAGCTGGTGCAGGGGGTCAAACAGAAATAAGGTCTTGTTCTTGCTGGGTCAGCATCCACTCTAAAATGGTTAATCTTAGATGACATTACAGTAGAAAATAGATGTATAAACTGATGAACATGTTCTTCTGATCCTGCTCAGCTGCAATCATTACAGCTGTCTATTCTATTAACATCCCTCTACCCTGAGCTATGTATAGCTGGTGTAGAGGGTCAAAAAGATAAACAATGTCTTGTTCTTTATGGTAGGTCAGCATTCACGGAATGCGGAATTAACCTTAGATGCCATTACATTTGAACACGGATTACCAAAAACTGATGAAACACTTTTTTCTGATCCTTCTCAGCTGCAATCATGAGTGGTGTTTGTTCCTACCTCCCTCTACTGTGAGCTATGTGTAGCTGGTGTGGGAGGGTCGCTAAGGCAATGTCTTGCTCATGCAGGGTCACTCAGATTTGTTAAATGTTAAATGTCCCTAAGATGTCTTTAGTGACATTCACGAGAGTCTGATGTTTTCCACTGGTTGTCTTCCAGGTTTAATCACTGCTTACCAAAACATTGAAAATACACTCACTAAGATTATCATGCAAGGCCCAACCAATAATTCTCCTACAATGTCAGCTATACAGCACTGATTTGAGAGGTGATGATTGATTCCTTTAAATCATGATTCTATCCAAATTATTTGATACTAAGATTCTAACAACAAACAACAGGAACAAACTACAAATTTATTTTTAGTAAATTATTTTGAAAAATATATTGTATTTTTTTTGTTAGATATATTACTCATTTATTAGGAAGATAAATGAATGTCAATGTTTGATGGGTATGATGTTCTTTGAACCTGTTTCTGTGTTTTTAGATTAGCATTATAAACAGAAAATGCTTGTATTATTACAGGGATTGGGATAGAGAACTTTGACAAAGGGCCATTTTCAGGATTATTACCCATTTTCTGAATTTAGAATGGGCCACTGCCCTTGTATCAATAGTAAACTTCAAAATTTTATTTTTGTATTCTAATGTGCAAAATGGCCCATGGCCCCTGCCTTTCCCAATCCCCTGTATTATGAAGCATGAAAAAATGTGATAAAACAACAATCTAATAATTACATACATAACACAATAACAACATGCATCCCTACCCAGATATAATGGGTCTCAGATACTGAGGAGCTTCTGTGAGGTTTCATGAAAGGTTTTGACAACGGGCGCTGCTACATTTTTAATCATTCAAACCAGTGGGATCGGATGTTCAAATCCTAAAAGTATGTTTATTGTCTCCACTGTAGAATTTGTGTTATCAATTCAAGAAGCAACCTTGATAACATCCAGATCTATCAGGTCAACAAGGTGTTATTGTGGGTTCTCCTAGTTCTCAACATCCATATGGAAAACCTTGCCTGTCTGTTTTAGCAGGGTTCCCACAAGACCTGGAAACCTGGAAATTTCACACCCCATTTTCCAGTCTTAGAATATTCATGGAATTTTAAAAAAATGGATGAAATCATGGAAAATTCAAGGAAGAATCTTAGGGGTTTTATCAAACAAGTATATCTCAACAGTACTACAAGGGCTATGGCAGCCATCAACATGTGTATCGGGATTAGTTTGCATCTATGTTAATACTTTCGCTTAATTAAATACATGTGGTACTAAAATTGTAAACAATAAGATGTATTCAATTGATGTTTCATTTCTATTTTGTCATCTTATCATAAAGAGGTGTGAATGGACAGCTGTAAGGGGAGATGGGAGGTCAGTATTTAAGATATTTTAAGGTATCAAAATACCCTAGGACATATATTGTGTTTGGAAAAGCAATATTTGTCTTGAAAATCATGGAATTTTTTTCCACAAAAATATGGGAACCCTGTTAATTTCATTTGTTGAATGAATATTTTTCCATGGTTTGCAGGATACCTACATGTAACCCCAAACAGGGTCTGAGTTTCAGATACCATACAGTTATGGTATTTGTGTCACAACACTGGCTAATGTTATTTAGTATTGAGGAATGTGAAAGATCTGTTTCTGTATATGTTGAATGCATTTTGTATTGTATTGATTGATTGATCTGACATATGAATAAACTGTGAACCTTTTTTTCTGTTTTTATGTTGTTCTTATGAATACACTTGAGAATAGACTGTGAGTGAAATAATTACGTAATCTTGGCTGCTAACATTTATTCATGCATGACCTATGATATATAATTCCATTATTTCTGAAAATTATATTTCTATATATCACCTTAGCTTGTTTTAAGAAGCTGCGCAAAAGTTTTGTTTCCACATCACAAGTAAGAGAGTGAGTGAGTTTAGTTTTACTGCTAATCAACAATATTCCAGCTGTATGGCGGGTCTGGAAATAATCTGGACCAGACAATCCAGTGATCAACAGCATGGGCATTGATGTAAGCAATTGGAATTTGATGACATGTTGTAAACCAAGTCAGCAAGCCTGACCACCCAATCCCGTTAGTCTCCTCTTACGACAAGCATGGCTTACTGAAGATCAATTCTGACCCGAATCTTCAATGGTCTCACAAATAGGAACACCTGTATCAAAATATAAAACTGTCATGTGACAACAGTTATTTGTGGTAATAAAACTAGGATGCTTAACAAAGATATGGCATGTAGGGTATAAACAAGCCAACCTGAACAAAGCAACAGTTACAATGCACAGCGGAAGTAGCCTAGTGGTTACTTAAGATCCGGTTTAATTCTGGTGTCCCCCGCCGGATATTGCTGGAATATTGCTAAAAGCGGTGTAAAAACCATACTCACTCACTCATCCCCAAACCCCATGGATCATGGTTTTGCATAGCATTAATATTGACATATGTCTAATACATGGGCTATAATCCACAAGAAAAAAACATGTTCACCTGACATGAGATTTGGACTTACTACACCTTATACCTGCATGATAGTGGATAAGTATAGTTTTACACTGCAAGAACCCCAGGGACTAATATACTGTTCCAAAAATGTTTGACACCGGTGTTAAAGGGAACAACAATATTCATGCATATATTGATTTATTGCAGTACATCGAAGGTAAGATACTCATGCTTACAAATGAATCACAAAATTGATGGTTTTTCAAAATGTCCAAGGTTCACAAATCTTAGAAGGAAGAGGGGGTCAGTACCTTGTGTGACCACCACTTTCTTTAATCACTGCCTCACAACGACGACGCATCGAAGCAATAATTAAGACGTTGATTAGTGTCCTGTGGGATGTTCTGCCATTCTTGAAGGGCTGCATTTCGCTCACGAACACGTCGGCAAGGACATCCCATAAATGCTCAATAGGTGACAAATTCGGGGAACGAACAGGCCAAGGCAGAACAGCCACGTTGTTTTGACGAAATAGGTCCTGACAAACAATGGCTATGGGTGGTCTGACGTTGTCTTGTAGTTTTGCTCCTGCTTCCAGGCGACCAATAGCATTTTGACGTTGTGCCTGACATCCCTCACATGTTTAACACCATAGACTGTCACAATGTGATATGTCACATGGATTCGATTGATGGCCTTTTTATAGCCACCCAAAGAGGCCATCAGCATGGGTAAGTGAACAAAACACAGCTGCACGTGCATTTCTTTGGGGATGCGTTTTGGCTATATGCCTATAACGTCGTTCGAACGTTGACGTCAAAATGGTAATGATTCACTTTCGCACAGATTTGTCAATTATCCTTTGCTTTGTGATCCTACACCCAGTCTATTTAGTTCTCTCTTTAGCATTAAACACTGGTGATATACTTACCTGTGTAAAAGAACTCTTTTAGAACATTATAATATATTCATGCATAAAATTCCTCTGGGCCGAATTATTCAAAAGAGTGTGTGTGTGTGTATTTAGTTTTACATATTCCAGCAAGATCATGGTAGGGACACCAGAAATGGGCTTCACATATCGTAATCTACATGGGGAATCAACCCCGGATCTTCTACATGACAAGTGAACACTTTCACCACGAGGCTACCCCACCGAAGTGACAGTGAACAGGATTAGCCAATATGAACAAGTTACACAATGATAAGTAGCAAAACCACAGGTCACTTAGTTTGGAATTTTCCCCAAGAAAAAGTCAAGCTACCATCAAGGCCTCCATAATTTCATAGCTAGCAGGATTCATTTAATAAACCAGTTTTTGTGATGCATAAATCGATATGTAATTCTACTGCAGACAAGTTTAAGGCGTACGGACAGATCGTTTATTTCGATCAGTACAATGCCATCTGCCACGAGGTTGTAGGGACTAATAGTAACCTGAACTTCCTGCATGGCAGTGATCAGAACTAGCTAATATTAAGATGTTCTATTGTGGTATTCGCGTAAAAAATTCAACGTGACTTTAAAGATTCAAAAGGGAGCCACAGAGCACTCACAAAACTGATTTACCAAAATGGGTTGGTGCAAATGTCCTAAATAAGGAGTAAAATGTAAGAGTCCAGTCCTCCTAGTCTTCCACATGAATCTCCCATCTCACTTGTTCTCTCTCACTTTTTGTTCTCCAAAATTCAATCTGCATGGACACCTGGGATCAGATAGATCAAAACGTACGACAGGCCCGGAACCGGCTGTAAATTTTACCCCATTTGACCCAACTGGAATAACATCCCCAAGTCGTCATCAATTATCTGGTGTCTTAGAAGCCGAGAGCCGCTTTGATGAGGTCCTACGGACAAGACATGACCCCGTCGTTGAGTTTGGCTAGAATCTCTTGGGTTAATTTTTGGTTCTCCTTAATTCATTTGCACCTATACGTTAAGACTTCTGCCATGCCAAGTAGTTCTGGACTAGTGTCACAGGGCCATACAAGATATCGAGAAACAGATGACCTTCACCCTGACATTCGTTTGTTTTATGGGTACCGTGATGCACTTCTGTCAGTGACAATGACTTGTGCCAAAATTTGAAACATCTATTATGATATATTGATTATTTCTGTATCTGAAAACACTTAAAGTATATATTGAGTTCAATTTTCCACAACCCATGTCTGCAATTTGTGAATCGAATTGAGCTATAAATAAATCATTTTATGATTTCTAAAAATCGAATTTCTGATGTCGATAGATTATTTAGTGATACCTAAAGACCCAAACATCAGCGAAAATCCGTTTGAGTGGGAACGAAACAAAACCTTCACTAAGATATACACAAAGGTTTTAATTAAGCACCCTGTATGTTTGCAATGATAGGTTTTCAACGCGCACATAAAACTTCTTGTGATGACAACGATGGAAAAACCTGAGTTTTTCTGACCCGTATAATAAAAACAACAACAATATGATTGGAATCTATGTTTTTGCTTTATAATGACAAATGCTCATTTTAAAAAGAAAAACACTCATTTCATCCAAAGCCATGTCTGTGTATGGCCCTGGAATGTTTAATGTTGAATTTATTGGTGAATGCGAACTTTCAAAGTCAATTTCGAGTGTAACCATCATGTAACTGTATGACAGCCAGCACTCTCCTCCTCATACCCCCTGTCAGCCTCCTGATCCTCTGAAGGGGGCAGTCTACGCCATTCCTCGCGTAAAGCAACTTCCAATTGGGCCAGGTTCTCTACAGGGAGGATCTTTAGTTGCACACGACGATTCAATTGTACCAGATGTGCTCCAAAGGTTTAAGATCGGTGCTCATTCAATCGTGAGATATGTCAGGGTGCTTAACTAAGTTCTTTGTGTATAAAATATGCAGAAGAGGATTAATGTCCCTGTACAGACCCAGCTTATGACAGATAACTACAATAATATGAAAGAATCAGGTGGTCATTGATTTGTGTTATATATTTTAACAACGTTTCCCTAAGATGCCCTAGCTGTTAGAACAATCGAAAAAAAATACATTATGAGACATTATTGCTAAAATACATGGAATTATCATGAAACGGCCCTCCTATTATCAGAAATTTGCGGGCCGCTGCAAATGATATTGGACCGCTCAACCTTAACGACGGGCCACTATCAGTTCTGTTGTCAAGTGACGTCATATTGGGTGCGTCGGTTCATTCGACATTGGCTTTGACTGGCAGATATTCTGGGTCAAACAAGTCAAAGCAACCCGAATTCCCGCTTTAAATAGCGATAATATTGGCTTTCTCGCTTGTGCTAACCCTAACAATTGCACTATTAACGTTGTTGTTTGGACCCTAAATTGAACACTGACATGGTTTGGCATGTTGCAGGCTATGGTCTTGCCTCAAAGGCCAGCTTCAGTCGAATATCGTCACTTTCTGTTGTGACGTCACTTGAATTGTTTGATGACGTAATTGCATTCTCGGGCAGTCAACCCTGTCAGAAGTTGGTTTTGAGTAAACTTACAGTCAAATTCCTTCATTGTTTCCCTTTTCTTTTTCAACACAAATTCCATGTATTTTAGTTAATATAACTTAGTAATGCTATTTTGAGGTGGAGCATTATTACTTGCAGAAGCCCTCGGTTTTGAACCGCCCCTCCTTCGTCGGGCAGTTAATGGAATACCTCGGGCTTCTGCAAATGATAATGCCCTCAAAAATAGCATTACCCTTATAATAAAGGTATAGTTTTGATGACGTAACAATTGAATGACGTTATCCCGTCACTGCGCCATTCTAGTGTGCCCCTCGTAATCGAATTATTTTACATTACGTCACAATGTAAGTGACGTCACGATGCATGTCAGTTGTCATCGCTTCGTACGGCCTCCTACAGTAAACTACCCGTTGCATCCCGTTTCTGGTTTGCAGTTGCTTCACGCAGCTAACATCACTGGTGGAAACATTACGTTTATGTTTTACGACGGTCAAAATGTGTCAATTCGACTCACAAGTTTTCAGCGACACGGTAACGTTCGCAATGTTTACATTCCCACAATGCAATCGTGGAATGTCGCTTGACTACTCCGCTTCATCTGGATGTACTGATCTAAACTTAGGTTGGTAGTAGAAATGCGACGTTGATATTGCCCCATATGGTTTACGTTAATGACAGATGTAATTAAAATAATTCAGAGAAGATATTAAATCCGAACGTAAACCGTCATCAAACTGTTATCATTTGTGTTTTTTCTGGTAACGTTCGTTTAACGTAGGGGGGCAGACACATCAATAGAACAGCGCACCAGTTAGCCCTGTGCGAGGATTTTAATTTAGGTTACCGACACCGTCATTTGTTTTCTGCCTTAAATTAATCGTAATTATCCTTAGAAAGTATTAAATTTAGCATCTTAGAAGATGTAAAAGTTTCAGCTTTTTCATCATCTTATTAGAATAGTAGAGTTTTTGCCCTGAACTATTATAACATCAAAGCACCTGGACTACCGTCCTCGTGCTTTTAATTATAATAGTTCAGGGCAAAACCATAATTTCATTACAAAACACATTGGGGTAGAGAGCGAACTTTATTTCTTAAATTCATCAAGGTATTCTGATAGCATAACCATAGAGTAACCATGCTTTCCAAACGTAAACTTCCGTGTGATATATTCAAAATATTTAAATGCAGCAATTGGGTGTCTGATATGAAAACTTTATTGTTTACAACTGGTTTTCATTTGTATGGATTAGGCAAGATGTTGTGTCGTTGATTTTATATACATTTTGGCAAAGAATAAAAGATAGTTCGTTTCCCAAAACGTATACAATTCGACATAAATCTCTTCTTCAACTATACATATACTCGGCGTCATTAATGAAGGGTCAAGCTGTTGGTAACACTATTTCTTAAAAGTTGTAAAATGCTCGTTTTGTCTGAAATATATATAACTGAATGTTTTTACAAACTTTCTTGCACAGTATGAGAAAAACACAGCAGACCGTTGAAATGTCATTACTACGTTCTTTAACGTCCGATACATTCTGTTACAAATAGCATATTTTTATTAAAATTGTCAATATGGAAATCCACCCGCCACTTATGTAATGTCAATCATTTGCATCGTCGCCCCATCCGTGGAAAGTGGGGAAAATAATACGCATTGATGCTTTTTCACTGTCGTTCACTGTTCAGGTACCTGTTTGAAATCGCAGCTTAAAATGAGACGGTTTTCTTTACACTTGCTGAAAGGCCGCTTAAGCTACAGGCCTTTGGAATCTGGTCAAACTCAGCAGCAGGTTCCTGTTCACTTTAATGTTAGTCAGAGTGCTATTGGTAGACTCTGGCAGAGATTTCAAGCCAATAGTTCCGGGGAATATATGCATCGTCGGCCAGGTCACCCCAGAGTCACAACAGTACGAGATGATAGGGCACATGATTAACACTGCGTTAGGTAACAGAGTCCCAACGCGGCAGATCATCAGATTATAACACTTTCAGCGTTAACAATGTAAGAATATCCAGGGATCACCGTTCGTCGACGTTCCATGACATCAGTCGGCAGAAGATTTATCATCGCAATGGAAAGCGAATCACAGATGCAACTGTATCATCCACACATAACCAGTTTGGGAGGGGGTCGGTTATGGTTTGATAGGGATAACGCCTGATTGACATACAATGTACTCCACTGCACGTGGTCGATTGATAATCTTACCGGACAGCGTTATCGCGACGATTCTGGCTCCTATATAGCAGTGTACCCATTCCTGCAAGCTATGCATGGCTTTTATGGTAGACCCTCTTCACCGCAATTTTAGACGACAATGCTAGGCCTCATATGGCCAGAATCATAGCTATGCCTGGGGATGAACTGGTCGACGTGTGTACACACGTCACCAAGAACCAGTTGATCTCCCAGGACTCCGCAGAGCTCTAGTAGAGGGCATGGAATGCGATTCCGCAAGCTTCTATGAACTTAATAAGGAGCATGAGAACAAGGTGTACCTGCGTCTTGGACGCGCGAGGAGGGTACCACAAGATATTGAATGGACGAGTGTTTGCATGTTTGTCATTTTCAGTTTGGGGTTGGTCTTACAACTTTATGTTTGCTAGTGCTGTTTGGACCTTTTGTCTGTATGTCACGATGTGTCACGTTTGTCAACACATTAAACGTTATCTTTAGTTCTATTATTTCCGAGAAAGATTTCTTTACATGTGCTATATATCATTTCACACCTTATTAATGACGCCTAGTATGTAACAATAAATACCTGATAAATCATTAATACGTGGTTTTTTGTTGTAAATTTAGAATTTCTGTACATACATAACTTTTAAATAAACAATCACCGTAAATCTAAAGAAGATGATCTTTCAAATGTAGTGTGTACATCAAAATTCCTTTGGAGCCATAGAAGACGAATCTCATGTGTTATATATAGTTTCAGGAAATATATAAATCCATACGCCTAAAAATATCCTTCTTGCTAAATTAAAATGTAAAAATGGTCATTCTTGGACAAAATTGGTTTTAGTATATTTAAAGATGATTTTTATGTCATTTGGTGCCAGTTTATGCTTCAAACCAAACTTAAAAACATAAAAAATAAATGCAACATTTCATGACATCTCTTTGGTATAATCCGGACAGTTCCGGTCTAAAGCAATATCCTCATATCTATATCTCATAAACTTCTGGATATTTGGTAATACACGCGCATATTCATTACTGGAAGGTTGGTACGGGTTGTGACGTGGCTGTTAGTACCTCTGTCCTTCAACAGTTGTGATTTCACATGTAACCTTGGATTACCCTTTGTTAGTGTGGAAGAAGTGTTTATGTCATGAGTGCCCAGCTAACATACAACGCGTTGTCACAACGTTGTGGGTGGTTGTAGATTGGTAACGTCATGACACAACGTTGTGGATGGTTGTAGATTGGTAATCGCCATGACACAACGTTGTCACAACGTTAGTAATACGTCATTATTATTATAGATCTTTTCTTCCATTTCTATGGTCATTTTATAACGTTAAGCGTCAGAACGTAACAACAACGTTGCAACTTCATTGAGGAAACGCATTCGTGACCAACTCTGTGTTATTCCGGGACAAGCCAAATAGCGACTTGTGCCCCTCTGAAGGGTTTCATATTAAGTGCATGAACACCAGAACTACTTAACAGGAACAATAACTATATTCCGGTTTGATTCAAATGGTACTTAATATCACCGAAGTTAATATCATACATTGTAATAAGCTGTTTATGCTTTTAAAGAATTAAACCTTTTTGATACAACCAAGAAGAGAAAGACTTTATTTGTTACAGGTTTATTCCTGACGTAATTATTAATAGATGTTCACCTTTATTTCCAATTATATTCTAAATATTAGGGTTTTGATATCACAAATGGGATTTGTTTTATTAAATTTGTCAATAAAATTTTAAAGCTACATTAAATCCCAAAGCAGAAACTCATAAATGATCTTTCAAATATTTCTCTCAAACTGAACATTCGTGCAACCAATGGAGGAAATATGGAAAGAAGGTACAAAAATAGGTTCATTTAACATTGGTGTAAGGGAGATAACCGTTTTCGAAGGCGAGCATGTGCAAAGAGAGCATGCCGCCGGAAAAGGGAAATAACTCCTCGAGGGTTTGTGAAGGGACGGTGGTTGAAGGTTGTAATGGTTTCTGGAATAAAAGGTCTCAACTCGCACACAACTGCACATCTCACAACCATCACCGAGACGACATTCAGCAATTCTTATCTAACCTGCAATCGAAAATCCAAGTGGAGGTAGCCTGTTCCAGCAATCTATCAAGAAGAATTGATGGCTGTTGAATTTTAAAAACAATAATATTTTCTCCAGATCCAGGCTGGCGGTGGTGACTGGCACCCAAAAAGAAGAAAATACCGCAATATGAAATCACAAAAAGTAAAAAATGAAAACAAATGACTTGTTGACCAGGAGGGAAACTCCCAGCGAGTATGCTGGATAATGTCGCATTTGGTGTACCTCGAACTTTGCATCGGGAACTCTTCTGCCCACCACAATTTTTACAGGCAAGGAAATGTGCCAGTCAAT